>NC_041392.1:132402077-132412780 GCF_002162155.2 Triticum dicoccoides | reverse complement strand
TCCAGGGGCCCACGAGGTAGGGGGCGCGCTCTAGGGGGGGCGCCCCCACCCTCGTGGCAAGGGTGTGGGCCCCCTAGTCTTCATCTTTGGCGAGGATTTTTTATTATTTATTGTAAGATATTCCATGGAGTTTCAGGTCATTCCGAGAACTTTTGTTTTCTGCACATAAAACAACATCATGGCAATTCTGCTAAAAACATCGTCAGTCCGGGTTAGTTCCATTCAATTCATACAGGTTAGAGTCCAAAACAAGGGCAAAAGTGTTTGGAAAAGTAGATACGACGGAGACGTATCAACTCCCCGAAGCTTAAACCCTTGCTTGTCCTCAAGCAATTTAGTTGACAAACTGAAAGAAATAAAGAAAAACTTTTACAAACTCTGTTAGCTCTTGTTGATGTAAATATGTCAAGCTAGCATTCAAGTTTTCAGCAAAGATTATAACTAACCACATTTGCAATAATTCTCGGGTCTCATGTTTACTCATATCAATAGCATAATCAACTAGCGAGCCATAATAATAAAACACGGATGACAACCCTTTCTCAAAACAATCATAATATGATATAACAAGATGGTATCTCGCTAGCCCTTTCTGAGAGCGCAAAACATAAATGCAGAACACCTTTAAAGATCAAGGACTGACTAGACATTGTAATTCATGGTAAAAGAGATCCAATCATAGTCACACCCAATATAAATTAACAGTAATGAATGCAAATGACAACGGTGCTCTCCAACTGGTGCTTTTTAATAAGAGGGTGATGACTCAACATAAAAGTAAATGGATAGGCCCTTCGCAGAGGGAAGCAGGGGTTTGTAGAGGTGCCAGAGCTCGGTTTTGAAATAGAGGTGAATAATATTTTGAGCGGTATACTTTCATTGTCAACATAACAACCAAGAGATGGCGATATCTTCCATGCTACACACATTATAGGTGGTTCCCAAACAGAATGGTAAATTTTATACTCCCCCTCCACCAACAAACATCAATCCATGGCTTGCTCGAAACAACGAGTGCCTCCAACATACATCAGGTCCTAGGGGGATTTTTGTTTGCAATTATTTTGATTTAGTTTGCATAAAGCATGGGACTGGGCATCCCGGTGACCAGCCATTTATCTCGTGAGTGAGGAGCGGAGTCCACTCCTCTTGAGAATAACCCGCCTAACATGGAAGATACAGACAACCCTAGTTGATACATGAGCTATTCGAGCATACAAAACAAGATATTTATTTGAAGGTTTAGAGTTTGGCACATACAAATTTACTTGGAACGACAGGTAGATACCGCATATAGGAAGGTATAGTGGACTCATCTGGAATAACTTTGGGGTTTTAAGGGATTGGATGCACAAGCAGTATTCCCGCTTAGTACAGGTGAAGGCTAGCAAAAGACTGGGAAGCGACCAGCTAGAGAGCGACAACAGTCATGTACATGCATTAAAATTAATAAACATTGGATGCAAGCATGAGTAGGATATAATCCACCATGAACATAAATATCGTGAAGGCTATGTTGATTTGTTTCAACTACATGCGTGAACATGTGCCAAGTCAAGTCACTAAAATCATTCAGAGGAGGATACCACCCTATCATACCACATCATAACCATTTTAATAGCATGTTGGCACGCAAGGTAAACCATTATAACTCATAGCTAATCAAGCATGGCACAAGCAACTATGATCTCTAATTTTCATTGAAAACATGTTTATTCATAACAAGCTGAATCAAGAACGATGAACTCATCATATTTACAAAAACAAAAGAGGCCGAGTTCGTACCAGCTTTTCTCATCTCCGTCAGTCCATCATATATCATCATAGTTGCCTTTACTTGCACGACCGAACGATGTGAATAATAATAAGAGTGCACGTGCATTGGACTAAGCTAGAATCTGCGAGCATTCAATAAACAGGAGATGACAAAGCAATATGGGCTCTTTTGTCAGATAAACAATAATGCATATAAGAGCCACTTCAACAATTTAATCATGGTCTTCTCCTACTGACCCCCAAAGAAATAAAATAAATAAACTATTTATACGGGAAAGCTCCCAACAAGCAAAAGAAGAACGGGAAATATTTTTGGGTTTTCTTTTTAATTACTACTACAAGCATGGAAAGTAAATTAATTAAAAGCTCCAACTATTTTTTTGGTTTTTCTTAAGGTTTATTAAACACACAAGAAGAAAGCATAAAAGGAAATAAACTAGCATGGATGATACAATGAAAAAGTATGAGCACCGACATCTAGCAATGAGTGTGTGTGAACATAAATGTAATGTCGGTGAGAAATGCGTACTCCCCAAGCTTAGGCTTTTGGCCTAAGTTGTTCTATGGCCACGGCTGGCCTGGCTGATATCCATAATAATAGCTGTTGGGGTCGTACTGTGATGCAGCGGCTATCGCCTCCTGAGCTGCAGTGTGGCGACGAGCGGCCTCCGCTCTCCTCTCGTATTCATCTGCGTCCTCTCTGGTAATAGTATATCCTCCTCTTGCCTGATAATCAAACAAAGCAGGAGCAGGGAGAGTAATATGGACAGCACGGCGTCTGTTAAAGATTAGTCGGTACTGGAGAGGTGATTCATTCCTCTCGACAAAATGGTGGGAAACCATATAATCAAAATCTAAATAAGCAGGAGGCAACTCCATGTCTCCTTCACGAACGTCTATCTCAAGAAATTTAGCTAAGCGGGTTGCATAAATTCCTCCAAAGAAATCTCCATTATGTCTATTATGATGGAACCTACGAGCTACAATGGCTCCCATATGATAAGATTGGTCTCCTGACACAGCACTCCTGATAATGCTAAGGTCAGGGACACACATGTGACATGCTTCATCCTTAGCATTTATGCACCTACCTATGAAAAGAGCAAAATAATGTATAGCAGGAAAGTTAATGCTCCCTATGGTAGCTTGCGTTATATCTCTAGATTCCCCTACAGTTATACTAGCAAGAAAGTTTCTAAATTCAGATTTAGGGGGATCCCTAACACTACCCCATTGTGGAAGTTTGCAGGCAGAAGTGAAATCCTCTAAGTCCATGGTATAAGATTTGTCATAAAGATCAAACATGACTGAAGGAGAATTATGCGAAGATGAATACTCAAACCTCCTCACAAAAGAGCTTGTGCGATCATGATACTGGGGGCATTTGTCTGCCTCAAAGTCCTCAAGACCGGCATTATGCAAATATGCGTTAAATTCTTCTTTAATTCCCACTCTATCCTTAAAATTTTCAGAAGCCCACTCACAAGGACGCACTGGAGCGTCTCTTGGAGGCTCCTCATCAGCATCACGCATTGCAATCCTGGGTCCTTGCTTCCTTGAGGAACCACCTTGGAACATTTTCCTAAGCATTTTTCTTCCTCTGAAAAATTCTGAAATTTTTGAGTAACTTCAAAATAAAAGTAAACCAATCTCAATAATATTGATAGAAACAACTCCTACAAGTGCCTAGGGCCTATATCATGCATCAAAACTACTTTTAACCATATAAATTGACATGCAAGCTCAAGAACAGGGTCACCTAAGCAACAAAAATTTGCTATGAATAAAGCACTAGAACAAAAACTAATTGGACCAATGGAGGAGTCACATACCAAGGAACAATCTCCCCAAGTAGTTTTGTGAGAGGTGCTTTGAGCAAGGAGATCGAAAATGGCAGCAAAACGAGTTTGGACTCGGGTTTGAGCTGGTTTTTCATGTTTGGGGGAGGAAGATGAAGTGTGTGGCTAAAAGAATAAGTGGAGGAGGGCCACTGTGGGCCCACGAGGCAGGGGGCGCGCCCTCCACCCTCGTGGCAAGGTGGTTGGCCCCCCTGGTGTGTTCTTTGTTCCATAAATCCTCAAATATTCTAGAAAAAAATCATATTTAATTTTCAGGGCATTTGAAGAACTTTTATTTTTGAGGTATTTTTATATTGCACGGATAATCAGATAACAGACAGAAGATTATTTATTTTTACTTTATTTCAACTAAATAACAGAAAGTATAGAGAGGGTACAGAAGGTTGTGCTTCTAGTTTCATCCATCTCATGCTCATCAAAAGGAATCCACTAACAAGGTTGATCAAGTCTTGTTAACAAACTCATTCCGATTATCATGAAACCGGAGAAATTTCGAATAACACTAGGTTACCTCAACGGGGATATGCACATCCCCAATAATAAGTATATCATATTTCTTCTTGACAGTAGGGAGAGGAAATTCAAAACCTCCAAATATAATCGATGGAATTTTTCCGATAGAATTGATACTATGAACTTGAGGTTGTTTCCTCGGAAAGTGTAGCGTATGCTCATTACCATTGACATGAAAAGTGACATTGCCTTTGTTGCAATCAATAACAGCCCGTGCAGTATTAAGAAAAGGTCTTCCAAGAATAATAGACATACTATCATCCTCGGGAATATCAAGAATAACAAAGTCTGTTAAAATAGTAACGTTTCCAACCACAACAGGTACATCCTCACAAATACCGATAGGTATAGAGGTTGATTTATCAGCCGTTTGCAAAGATATTTCAGTAGGTGTCAACTTATTCAAATCAAGTCTACGATATAAAGAGAGAGGCATAACACTAACACCGGCTCCAAGATCACATAAAGCAGTTTTAACATAGTTTCTTTTAATGGAGCATGGTATAGTAGGTACTCCTGGATCTCCAAGTTTCTTCGGTATTCCACCCTTAAAAGTATAATTACCATGCATGGTGGAAATTTCAGCTTCCGGTATCTTTCTTTTATTTGTAATAATATCTTTCATGTACTTAGCATAAGGATTTGTTTTAAGCATATCAGTTAATCGCATATGTAAAAAGATAGGTCTAATCATTTCAGCAAAGCGCTCAAAATCCTGATCATCCTTTTTCTTGGATGGTTTGGGAGGAAAAGGTATGGGTTTCTGAACCCAAGGCTCTCTTTCTTTACCATGTTTCCTAGCAACAAAATCTTTCTTATCATAACGTTGATTCTTTGATTGTGGGTTATCAAGATCAACATCAGGTTCAATTTCTACATCATTATCATTACTAGGTTGAGCATTATTATGAACATCATCATTAACATTTTCATTAGGTTCATGTTCATTGCCAGATTGTGTTTCAGCATCAAAAATAGAAATATCATTTGGATTCTCAGGTGCTTCAACGATAGGATCACTAGAAGCATGCAACGCCCTATCATTTTTCTTTTTCTTCTTTTTAGAAGAACTAGGTGCATCTAAATTATTTCTCTGAGAATCTTGCTCAATTCTCTTAGGATGGCCTTTAGGATACAAAGGTTCCTGAGTCATTCTACCACCTCTAGTCATAACTCTAACAACATTATCATTATTCTTACTATTCAATTCATTGAGCAATCATTTTGAGCTTTAAGTACTTGTTCTACTTGAGTGGTAACCATAGAAGCATGTTTACTAATAAGTTTAAGTTCACCTTTAACATTAGCCATATAATCACCCAAGTGTTTAATCATATCAGCATCTTGTTTTAATTGTCTACCAAAATAAGCATTGAAGTCTTCTTGCTTAAACATAAAATTATCAAACTCATCCAAGCATTGGCTAGAAATTTTAGTAGGAGGGATTTCAGCTTTATCATATCTATAGAGAGAATTTACCTTTACTACCTGTGTCGGGTTATCGAGGTCTGGAGGTTCTTCAATAAGTAAAGGATCAAGGTCATATGTTTCTTCAATAGGCAGTAAATTAAGACCATGTATTTCTTCAATAGGAGGTAAATTCTTAACATCTTCAGCTTTAATACCTTTTTCTTTCATGGATTTCTTTGCCTCTTGCATATCTTCAGGACTGAAAAATAGAATACCCCTCTTCTTTGGAGTTGGTTTAGGAATAGGATCATTAATTGGAGCAGGAGCTGGCTCAGGAGCTGCCCAATTATTTTCATTTGTCAACATATTATTCAATAAGATTTCAGCTTCATCCGGTGTTCTTTCCCTGAAAAGAGAACCAGCACAACTATCCAGGTAATCTCTGGAAGCATCGGTTAGTCCATTATAAAAGATATCAAGTATTTCATTTTTCTTAAGAGGATGATCAGGCAAAGCATTAAGTAACTTGAGAAGCCTCCCCCAAGCTTGTGGGAGAATCTCTTCTTTAATTTGCACAAAGCTGTATATTTCCTTTAAAGCAGCTTGTTTCTTATGAGCAGGGAAATATTTAGCAGAGAAGTAGTAAATCATATCCTGGGGACTACGCACACAACCAGGATCAAGAGAATTAAACCATATCTTAGCATCACACTTTAATGAGAACAGAAATATTTTAAGGATATAAAAGTAGCGAGATCTCTCATCATTAGTGAACAGGGTGGCTATATCATTCAATTTAGTAAGATGTGCCACAACAGTTTCAGATTCATAGCCATGAAAAGGATCAGATTCAACCAAAGTATTTATATCAGGATCAATAGAGAACTCATAATCCTTATCAGTAACACATATAGGTGAAGTAGCAAAAGCAGGGTCAGGTCTCATCCTAGCATTTAGAGATTGCTTATTCCATTTAGCTAATAACCTTTTGAGATCATATCTATCTTTGCAAGCTAAAATAGCTAAAGAAGCATCTTGATCAAATAAATAACCCTCAGGAATAACAAGTGATTCTTCATCATCACTTTCATCTTCATAATCAGATTCAATATTTTCAATCTCTCTAGCCCTAGCAAGTTGTTCCTCGAGAAAATCACTAAGTGGCATAGTAGTATCAGGCATAGAGGTAGTTTCATCATAAGTATCATGTATAGCAGAAGTAGCATCATCAATAACATGCGACATATCAGAACGAATAGCAGAAGCAGGTTTAGGTGTCGCAAGCTTACTCATAACAGAAGGTGAATCAAGTGCAGAGCTATATGGCAGTTCCTTACCTCCCCTCGTAGTTGAGGGATAAATTGTTGTCTTAGCGTCTTTCAAGTTCTTCATAGTGTCCAGCAGATATAAATCCCAAGTGACTCAAAGAATATAGCTATGCTCCCCAGCAACGGCGCCAGAAATTAGTCCTGATAACCCACAAGTATAGGGGATCGCAATAGCTTTCGAGGGTAGAGTATTCAACCCAAATTTATTGATTTGACACAAGGGGAGCCAAAGAATATTCTCATGTATTAGCAGCTGAGTTGTCAATTCAACCACACCTAGAAACTTAGTATCTGCAGCAGAGTGTTTAGTAGCAAAGTAATATGATAGTGATCGTAACGGTAACAAAAGAGTAATGAAAGCAAAGTAATGTTTTTGGTATTTTGTAGTGATTGTAACAATAGCAACGGGAAAGTAAATAAGCGTAAACCAGTATACGGAAAGCTCGTAGGCATTGGATCAATGATGGATAATTCTGCCAGATGCGGTTATCATGTAACAATCATAACATAGGGTGACACAGAACTAGCTCCAATTCGTCAATGTAATGTAGGCATGTATTCCGAATATAGTCATACATGCTTACGGAAAAGAACTTGCACGACATATTTTGTCCTACCCTCCCGTGGCAGCGGGGTCATAATGGAAACTAAGGGATATTAAGGCCTCCTTTTAATAGAGAACCGGAACAAAGCATTAGCACATAGTGAATAGATGAACTCCTCAAACTACGGTCATCACCGGTAAGTATCTCGATTATTGTCACTTCGGGGTTAACGGATCATAACACATAATAGGTGACTATAGACTTGCAAGATAGGATCTAGAACTCTCATATATTGATGAAAACATAATAGGTTCAGATCTGAAATCATGGCACTCGGGCCCTAGTGACAAGCATTAAGCATAGCAAAGTCATAGCAACATCAATCTCAGAACATAGTGGATACTAGGGATCAAACCCTATCAAAACTAACTCGATTACATGATAAATCTCATCCAACCCATCACCGTCCAGCAAGCCTACGATAGAATTACTCACGCACGGCGGTGAGCATCATGAAATTGGTGATGGAGGATGGTTGATGATGACGACAGCGACGAATCCCCCTCTCCGGAGCCCCGAACGGACTCCACATCAGCCCTCCCGAGAGGTTTTAGGGCTTGGCGGCGGCTCCGTATCGTAAAACGTGATGATTCCTTCTCTTGGATTTTTTTCTCCCCGAAAGCAGTTATATAGAGTTGGAGTTGGAGTCGGGGGGTCTCCAAGGGGCCCACGAGGTAGGGGCGCGCCCCCCACCCTCGTGGCAAGGGTGTGGGCCCCCTGGTCTTCATCTTTGGCGTGGATTTTTTATTGTTTATTGTAAGATATTCCATGGAGTTTCAGGTCATTCCGAGAACTTCTGTTTTCTGCACATAAAACAACATCATGGCAATTCTGCTGAAAACAGCGCCAGTCCGGGTTAGTTCCATTCAAATCATACAAGTTAGAGTCTAAAACAAGGGCAAAAAGGGTTTGGAAAAGTAGATACGACGGAGACGTATCATGCCCCTCCTTGCAACTATGTTATATATGGCATCAGTACATGTTAGGTTAATACCTCGCATATGGCATTTATCCTCCATGGTCCACATTGTCAAGACAATCCAACGTTCCAAAGGGAACAAGAGATCTCACTTTGCAATGCATCAGGAGTCGGCAAGGAAGGATGTGGAGAGGAATTTTTGTGTGCTTCAGAAGCGCTTTGGCATTATTCGAGGCCCTACCAAATATTGGAACCCCAAGGTCCTATGGAAAATAATGACATATTGCATCATCTTGCATAACATGATCATTGAAGATGAGAGAGGTATTGCCACAAAAGTTTTGGTACATCTCCAATGTGGATCCTGTTGAGCCAAAGCATGACGCAAACAGGATACATAGATTTGTCGTAGCACATCGAAGCATCGAGACTCGAGAAGTTCATACCCAGCTTCAAGATGATCTTGCTGAGCATTAGTGGCAACTTCATAGCACTTCATAATTGTGCTTTTATCATGCTCTTTACTTCATTTAAACCCTTTCGTGTGTTTGACTTTGACTATTTGGTTTGTAAAATGTGAATTTGTAATATTCACGAATTGTGTGAACCTTAATTATTATGTTTGGATTTAATGTGTATGGAAATATGTAGTCGAAATGTTATATGTAAACTTGAACATAAAGATTTGGCAGGGAAAAATGAGGGTGTTAAGTTTAGGGGATCAGTTAGGAACACCACTTTTTTAAGGAGCAAATATAAGGAGTTAAAAGGATAAGAGTCAATATAGATGCCTAAATTATAAGGGATTGGTTATAGATGCTCTAAGAAGGCTATCTGTCCTTCTGCTGCTTTGTATTTCATCTGTTTGGGCATCTCTAGCCGAAGTATCAAAAGGACTTAAGTCCTTAAAAGATTCCCTTTTGAGGAGTTAAACTGGACCCAGCCAAACTCCCAAAAGGGTTAGCTCTTCAAATACTTTAGGAGACGCATCAGCCGCCTCTCAATTTTGAGCAGGTGAAACAACTTCTCGGCAAAGGATTCCCTTGCCTAGCACGGTCGCTCTCTTCCCCACTTGACGACCTCCACACCGATCCTAGCCTCCTTGACTCCAATGGCCACCATGCAGGCATGTAGGCAACGTACAGCCCCCGCCTCGCTCCCTTGCCCACTTTGATTTGTTTGGCGCCAGCCATCGTGATACGTCCATTTTTCATCATGTTTACCTACTATTATCTATGATGTTTTTATCCATAATAATGCTTTTTGGAGTAATTCTAATGCATTTTCTCTCATAATATGCAAGGTATACACAAAGAGGGAGAATTTCGGCAGCTGCAAATCTGGACGTGGAAAAGCTACGTCAAGCTACCTATTCTGCACAACTCCAAACAAGCTGAAACTTCACGGAGAATTTTTATGGAATATATGAACAATATTGGAGCAAATAAGTACTAGAGGAGGCCGACCAGGTGGGCACAACCTACCTGGGCGCACCAAGGAGACCAGGCACGCCCTGGTAGGTTGTACTCACCCAGGCCCACCTCTGGTGCCCATCTTCTAGTATATAAGTCATTTTGACCTAGAAAAAATAAGGGGAGGACTTTCGGGACGGAGCACCGCCGTCTCGAGGCGGAACATGGGCAGGAGCACTTTTGCCCTCCGGTGGAGTGATTCCGCCGGGGAAACTTCCCTCCCGAAGGGGGAAACCATCGCCAGCATCATCACCAACAACTCTCCCGTCTTGGGGAGGGCAATCTCCATCAACATCTTCAACAGCACCATCTCATCTCAAACCCTAGTTCATCTCTTGTGTTCAATCTTGTTATCGAAACTATAGATTGGTGCTTGTGGGTGACTAGTAGTGTTGATTACATCTTGTAGTTGATTATTATATGGTTTATTTGGTGGAAGATTATATGTTCAGATCCAATATGCTATATAATACCCCTCTGGTCTTTAGCATGATTATCATTTGTGAGTAGTTACCATTGTTCTTGAGGTCATGGGAGAAGTCATGTTGCAAGTAATCATGTGAACTTGATATGTGTTCGATATTTTGATACTATGTATGTTGTGATTCCCTTAGTGGTGTCATGTGAACGTCGAATACATGACACTTCACCATATTTGAGCCTAAGGGAATGCATTGTGGAGTAGCAATTAGATGATGGGTTGCGAGAGTGACAGAAGCTTAAACCCTAGTTTATGCGCTATTTCGTAAGGGACCGATTGGACCCAAAAGTTTAATGCTATGGTTAGAATTTATTCTTAATACTTTTCTCATAGTTGCGGA
>NC_041392.1:132298417-132401834 GCF_002162155.2 Triticum dicoccoides | reverse complement strand
AGGAGGTTTGTTCAAGTAAGAATAGCACCTAAGCACTGGTCCACCCACATATCAAATTATCAAAGTACTGAACACGAATCAAATCAACATGGTGAAATTGACCAGATGAAAATCCTGTGTACCCTCAAGAATGCTTTGCTTATCATAAGAAACCATATTAGCCTGTCCTTTTCCTCAAAAGTATTGGGCTAGATTTCTACACTTCTGCTACTATTATCGTTACTTGCTCGTTACAAATTATCTTGCTATCAAACTACTCTGCTACTTACAATTTCAGCACTTGCAGACATTACCTTCCTGAAAACCACTTGTCATTTCCTTCTGATCCTCATTGGGTTCGACACTCTTACTTATCTAAAAGAGCTACAATTGATCCCCTGTACTTGTGGGTCATCAAGGCTATTTTCTGGCACCGTTGCCGGGGAGTGAAGTGCCTTTGGTAAGTGGAATTTGGTAAGGAAACATTTATATAGTGTGCTGAAATTTATTGTCACTTGTTACTATGGAAAACAATCCTTTGAGGGGTTTGTTCGGGGTATCTTCACCTCGATCGGAACCACAATTAGCTACCCCTCAACCTACTGCACCTACTGAAAATATTGAATATGAAATTCCTTCGGGTGTGATAAAGCAACTGCTAGCTAACCCTTATGTAGGAGACGAAACCGAACATCCTGATATTTGTGGATTGTTCAAGCTTGCAGGTTTACCCAGAGATGAAGTTATGAAGAAGGTTTTCCCTTTAACTTTGAAGGGAAAAGCATTGGCATGGTATAGGCTATGCGATGATATTGGATCCTGGAATTGGAATCTATTGAAATTGGAGTTTCGTCAAAAAATTATCCTATGCATCTAGTTCATCGTGATCGGAATTATATATATAATTTTTGGCCTCGTGAAGCAGAAAGTATTGCTCTAGCTTGGGGGAGGTTGAAGTCAATGTTATATTCATGCCCCAATCATGAGCTCTCAAGAGAAATTATTATCCGGAATTTTTATGCTCGGCTTTCTCGTAATGATCAAACCATGCTTGGTACTTCTTGTGCTGGTTCTTTTATGAAGAAGACTATTGAATTCTGGTGGGATCTTTTGGAAAGAATTAAATGCAACTCTGAAGATTTGGAACTCAATGAAGGTAAGGAGTCAGGTATTAAACTTAAGTATGATTGTGTTAAATATTTTATGAATACTGATGCTTTTCAAAAATTTAGCACTAAATATGGACTTGACTCTAAGATAGTAGCTTCCTTTTGTGAATCATTTGCTACTCATGTTGATCTCCCTAAAGAGAAGTGGTTTAAATATCACCCACCTATCAAAGAAGAAATTGAAGAACCGATACCTGTTAAATAAGAAACTATAATTTATAATGTTGATCCAGCTGTTCCTACTGCTTATATTGAGAAACCACATTTCCCTGTTAGGATAAAGGAACATGCTAAAGTTTCAACTGCGGTCAACAAAAGTTACATTAGAACACCTAAACCTGATGAACAAATTAAAGTAGAACCTAGTATTGCTATGGTTAAGGATCTCTTGGAAGAAAATGTAGATGGACATGTTATTTACTTCTGCGAAGAAGCTACTAGAATTGCCAAACCTGATAAAAAGTATAAACATAGACATGTTGTTGGCATGCCCGTTGTCTCTGTTAAAATAGGATATCACTGTTATCATGGTTTATGTGACATAGGTGCTAGCGTGAGTTCTATCCCCTATTCCTTATATCAAAAAATTATGAATGACATAACACCCATAGACATAGAAGACATAGATGTTACTATCAAACTTGCTAATAGAGACACTATATCACCAATTGGGATTGTTAGAGATGTTGAAGTCTTGTGTGGGAAAACAAAATACCCTACTGATTTTCTTGTTCTTGGTTCCCCACAAGATGACTTATGTCCCATTATCTTTCGTAAACCTTTCTTGAACACCGTTAATGCTAGAATAGACTGTGAGAAACAAATTGTCGGTGTTAGTTTTGGTGATGAGTCTCATGAGTTTAATTTTTCCAAGTTTAGTAGAAAACTTCATGAAAAAGAATTTCCTAGTAAATATGAATTAATTGGTCTTGCTTCTATTGTTGTGCCTCCTACTGATTTAGTAGAACAATATTTGCTGGACCATGAAAATGATTTACATATGCATGAAAAAAATGAAATAGATAAGATTTTCTTTGAACAACGTCCTCTGGTTAAACACAATTTACCTATTGAAACTCTAGGAGGTCCTTCTCCACCTATAGGCAATCCTGTGTTTGAATTAAAACAATTGCCAGACACTTTGAAATATGATTATCTTGATGAAAAGAAGATATATCCTATTCTTATTAGTGCTAACATTTCAGAACATGATGAGGAAAGATTATTGAAAGTTCTAAGAAAGCACCAAGCTGCTATTGGATGTACTCTTGATGATTCAAAGGGCATTAGTCCCACTCTATGTCAGCACAAAATTAATATGGAAGCTGATGCTAAACCCGTTGTTGATCACCAACGTCGGTTAAATCCAAAAATGAAGGAAGTGGTAAAAACGGAAATCTGAAAACTTTTGGAAGCAGGTATAAGCTATCCTATAGCTGATACTAGATGGGTAAGTCATGTTCATTGTATCCCTAAAAAGTGAGGTATTACTGTTGTTCCTAATGATAAGAATGAACTTATTCCACAAAGAATTGTTACAGGTTATAGAATGGTAATTGCTTTTAGAAAATTAAACAAAGCAACTAGAAAAGATCATTACCCTCTGCCTTTTATTGATCAAATGCTAGAAATATTATCTAAGCACACACATTCTTGCTTACTTGATGGATATTCTGGTTTGTCACAAATACCTATTTCTCAACCTGATCAAGAAAAGACCACTTTTACTTGTCCCTTTGGAACTTATGCTTATAGACGTATGCATTTTGGTTTATGCAATGCACCTGCTACCTTTCAAAGATGTATGACTGCTATATTCTCTGACTTTCGTGAAAATATTGTTGAGGTTTTCATGGATGATTTCTCTGTTTATGGGAAGTCTTTTGATGATTGTTTAAGCAATCTTGATCGAGTTTTGCAGATATGTGAAAAAACAAATCTTGTCTTGAATTGGGAAAAGTGCCAATTTATGGTAAATGAAGGCATCGTCTTCGGTCATAAAATTTCTGAAAGAGGTATTGAAGTGGACAAAGCTAAGGTTGTTGCGAAAAAATGCCATGTCCTAAAGATATCAAAGGTATTTGTAGTTTCCTAGGTCATGTTGGTTTCTATAGGAGATTTATCAAAGACTTTTCTAAAATTTCTAGGCCTCTTACGAATTTTTGCAAAAGGACATTCCTTTTGTTTTTATGATGATTCTTTAGAAGCCTTTGAAACACTCAAGAAAGCCTTAATTTCTGCACCTATTGTTCAACCACCTGATTGGAACTTGCCTTTTTGAAATTATGTGTGATGCTAGTGATTATGTTGTTGGTGCTGTTCTAGGACAAATAGTTGATAAGAAATTGAATGTTATTCATTATGCTAGTAAAACTCTAGACAGTGCTCAACGAAATTATGCAACTACTGAAAAAGAATTCTTAGCAGTGGTGTTTGCTTGTGATAAATTTAGACCTTACATGTGATAGCCTGGCTTATTAGGGATGATAGACTACTCATATCAATAAGGAATTCCTTCTTTTCCAGGAGCCCATTCAGACAGAACTCCAAAGTTAAGCA
Source organism: Triticum dicoccoides (assembly GCF_002162155.2). NCBI lineage: Eukaryota > Viridiplantae > Streptophyta > Magnoliopsida > Poales > Poaceae > Triticum > Triticum dicoccoides. The sequence goes on along the minus strand of NC_041392.1, from coordinate 132,398,127 downwards.
TCCTCAGCTTAGAGTAGTTTCAGGATGGGTGATCGACCGGTAAGTTGCTCCCAGGTGCGCACGAGTGAGGACAAAGTGCGTAGAAAAGACGAGTATTGATCTGTGGGGCCAGTCTAGATCCCGCCAGGAGTAACGACCGCTGGCGGGTGTGTCCGGGGCGTTACATTACATTGTTGATTCAAAAGTAATTGTTCACACCAATCATGCTGCTATTAAATATCTTATGGAAAAGAAAGATGCTAAACCTAGACTTATTCGATGGGTTCTCTTGTTACAATAATTTGATTTACACATCACTGATAGAAAAGGAGCTGAGAACCCCGTAGGTGATAATTTGTCTAGGCTTGAAAATGTTCTTGATGACACACTACCTATTGATGATAGTTTTCCTGATGAGCAGTTAGCTGCAATAAATTTTGGTCATAACACTCCTTGGTATGCTGACTATGCTAAGTACATTGTTGCTAAATATTTACCACCTATTTTTACATATCAACAAAAGAAAAAGGAGGGCATCATGCTGGAGATAGAACTGCTCACAAGGTATTGCAATCTGGATTTTATTGGCCTACTCTCTTCAATAATGCCCGTAAGTTCGTCTTATCTTGTGATGAATGCCAAAGAATAGGTAATATCAGTAAGTGTCAAGAAAGGCCTATGAATTATTCATTTGTTGTTGAACCATTTGATGTTTGGGGATTTGATTACATGGGACCTTTTCCTTCCTCTAATGGGTATACACATATTTTGGTTGATTTTTATTATGTTACTAAGTGGGTAGAAGCTATTCCAGCCAGTAGTGCTGATCACAACACCTCTATTAGAATTCTTAAGGAAGTTATTTTCCCAAGGTTTGGAGTCCCTAGATATTTACTGACTGATGGTGGTTCACACTTTATTCATGGTGCTTTCCTAAAATGCTTACCAGGTATGATGTTAACCATAGAATTGCATCACCTTATCATCGTCAGTCTAGTTGTCAAGTTGAACTTAGCAATAGAGAAATAAAATTAATCTTGCAAAAGACTGTCAATAGGTCCCAAAAGAGTTGGTCTAAGAAATTAGATGACGCACTTTGGGCTTATAGAACAGCATATAAAAATCCCATGGGTATGTCTCCTTACAAAATGGTTTATGGAAAAGCTTGTCGTTTGCCTCTTGAGTTAGAACATAAAGCGTATTGGGCAATCAAAGAACTCAACTATGATTTCAAACTTGTCGCTCAGAAGAGGTTATTTCATATTATCTCATTAGATGAATGGAGAACCCAAGCTTTTGAAAATGCCAAGTTGTTTAAAGAAAAAGTCAAGAGATGGCATGATAAGAGAATTCAGAAGCGTGAGTTTGAAGTAGGAGAATATGTTCTTTTGTACAACTCTCATTTTAGATTCTTTGCAGGAAGACTCCTCTCAAAATGGGAAGGCCCCTATGTTAGCGAGGAGGTTTATCGTTCTAGAGCCATCAAAATAAATAATGCCGAAGGTACTAACCTGAAGGTTGTTAACGGACAACGAATAAAACATTATATCTCAAGTACGCCCATTAATGTTGAAAGTAATATTATCCAAACTTTGAGACCGGAAGAACATATAAAATAGTCCTTCCAGAGCACTCCGGAATCATGAAAACAAGGAGGTACGTGATACGGTAAGTAAGCGGACTCCAAAAAATCCGCAAAAATATTTCTTGTCAGTTTTGGAATATTTAGAAAAATAGGAAAATAAGAAACTTTTAGGAAGCGTACCCTGGTGGGCACAAGACACCAGGGCGCGCCTGGCAAGCTAGGCGCGCCCAGGTGGGTTGTGCCCCCCTGGGGTACCTTCCGAACTCTATTTTTCTACAGTTTGCTTGTTTCCCAAGATAAGAAATCTTTATATACCCCTCGAACCTGTTAACCACGGTATCATGGAGAAATCTTCTGTTCTCTTTTCTTGGTATTTTCGGTCAGATCTGTTGAGACAGGCATCATGTCTTCTTCTTCTTCCAACAACGTGGAAGAGGATGCTTGGTTGATGAAGATCGAGCTGAAGAGAGAAGAGACCGCAGAAGCATTCAAGGGAGACGAGAGCAAGGAGGCTAACTTAGATCAACCCCTGATCTTTGAGCAAGCACTGTCAGCCGAGGAGGAAGAAGAAAATATCCTTAAACCTTACTATGCTCATCTTACTCCTATTGATATTGAATCCTTTCACATCATTGAAATGGTTCGTGTAAAAAATAAGTATCTCACCCATCACCCATGAAAATATTCTGCATCAAGAGCACATCATCCACCTCCGAGGCATCATCCGACGGTTGGAGAATCTCTTGATACTTAAGGATAGGATCGCTTTATCACCACCTTCTTCTTCTTCCTCACCAAAAGAGAATCGAGTATCGGGTATGGGCACTCACCTTGGCTTCCGCCAAGCTTCGGGGAGGTGCCCCGGTATCGTATCATCCCCACTATCTTTTGCCTTTATTTATTTTAGTTCGATCTTTTTCTTTAGATGAATAAAAGTTTAGTTCGATCCTTTCTTTTCGAGAGTTTGCTTAGTGATCTATCCTTGTAATGGTGTGCGAGATATATAATAAAGTTTAGTTTGAGTTTTTGCTTTCTTTATTTTCATGTTGCAATTAAAAGAAAGGAAATAAATAAATAAAAAGAAAGAAAGGAAATAAATGAAAAAGATCATATACTAATCTTATGGTAGGTGATGACACCACATAAGGAAAAGTATAAGTAGAAAATTTTATTAGAGATTAACAAACATAGCATTAGTCAATGATGCAACTCATGAAAGAATTAATAAGGGAAGAGAAGATTCATATATAAATATACTATCCTAGAAATATTTTGTGATTGTGAGCCCTCATCAAAATATTATATGCCAAAAATTCTGACGTTCGACAAGGAAGACAACTTAATGGTTCATGTTTGTTTATATTCACATAGAAGTCATATTGTCATAGATCCTTTAACATGTGGTGCTTGCCCCCTACCTTTGCTAGCCAAAAATTCCACACTAAGTAGAGATACTACTTGTGCATCCAAAAACCCTTAAACCAAAATCTTATTTTCAAGAGTCCACCATACATACCTAGGGAGTGAGCAAGATCCCTCAAGTAAGTTGTCATCGGTGCAAAAAAAGCAATAAAAATTGCTTCTAAAAGTGTGAGATCATTTAGTGTAAGAGAAAATTGAGCGTTGCATGAACTTGTGATGGTGAAGAATAAAAGCGACAGACTACATAATAAAGGTCGCTATCACAAGGGGCAATGCAACATGACATTCTTTTGCATTAAGGGGTTGAGCATACAAACAAATAAGCGATTGGCAACCTCTGCTTCCCTCTGCAAAGGGCCTATCTTTTACTTTTATGTATTTACTTTTATGCAAAGAGTCAAAGTTTCCCCTCTATTCCTTTTTATTTTTTTCCTTTGGTAAGCATCATGTGGTGAGGAAGGATCTAGGCATATATATCCAGCCGAATATAGATAGCATGAGCTATTATTGTTCACATCACCCTTGAGGTGAATACGTTGGGAGGCGAAACTACAAGCCCCTATCTTTCCATGTGTCTAGTTGAAACGTTTTGCTCATGTGTACGCGGTGGGTGTTAGCAATCATGGAAGACTATATGATGGTTCAGTATGTGGACTTGCCTAAATGCTCCGACAAGTGACCCTTCCTGAAAAGATGATGAATTGTAGTTGCAAAGTTGACTGGGAACCTAGTTTGTTGGTTTTTAATAGAGTTTTTCCTTTATACTTCAATAGTGTGATGAATTATCACTTATTCATGAGAAGTCTATGATAAAAGTTCTTTGATAAAAGTCTTATGTTTAAGTTTGTTGTTGTTATAATAATGAACATGGTGCTTCTATGTTCGTATTTTGTTTTTATCGACACCTCTCTCTCTCTAAGCATGTGGACATGTTTTTCGATTTTAGTTTTTGCTTGAGGACACGCGAAGTCTAAGCTTGGGGGAGTTGATACGTCCATTTTGCATCATGTTTTCCTACTATTATTTATGATTTTTATCCATAATAATTCATGGGAGTAATTCTAATGCCTTTTCTCTCATAATATGCAAGGTATACACAAAGAGGGAGAATTCCGGCAGCTAGAAATCTGGACCTGGAAAAGCTATGTCAAGCTACCTATTCCGCACAGCTCCAAACATGTTGAAACTTCACGGAGAATTTTTATGGAATATATGAAGAATATTGGAGCAAATAAGTACCATAGGAGGCCCACCAGGTGGGCACAACCCACCTGGGCGCGCCAGGGAGCCCAGGCGCGCCCTGGTGGGTTATGCTCACCCAGGCCCACCTCCGGTGCCCAGCTTTTGGTATATAAGTCATTTTGACCTATAAAAATAAGGGGAGTACTTTCGGGACGAAGCACCACCGTCTCGAGGCGGAACTTGGCAGGAGCACTTTTGCCCTCCGGCGGAGCGATTCCGCCGGGGGAACTTCCCTCCCGGCGTGAGAAATCATCGTCATCATCATCACCAACAAATCTCCCATCTTGGGGAGGGAAATCTCCATCAACATGTTCAACAGCACCATCTCATCTCAAATCCTAGTTCATCTCTTATGTTCAATCTTGTTACCGGAACTGTAGATTGGTGCTTGTGGGTTACTACTAGTGTTGATTACATCTTGTAGTTGATTACTATATGGTTTATTAGGTGGAAGATTATATGTTCAGATCCAATATGCTATTTAATACCCCTCTAATCATGAGCATGTTTATCATTTGTGAGTAGTTACCTTTGTTCTTGAGGTCACGGGAGAAATCATGTTGCAAGTAATCATGTGAATTTGATATGTGTTCGATATTTTGATAGTATGTATGTTGTGATTCCCTTAGTGGTGTCATGTGAAAGTCGACTACATGACACTTCACCATATTTGGGCCTAAGGGAATGCATTGTGGAGTAGCAATTATATGATGGGTTGCGAAAGTGACAGAAGCTTGAACCCCAGTTTATGCGCTATTCTGTAAGGGACCGATTGGACCGCAAAGTTTAATGCTATGGTTAGAATTTATTATTAATACTTTTGTCGTAGTTTCAGATGCTTGTGGGAGGGTTAGTCATAAGTAGGAGGTTTGTTCAAGTAAGAACCGCACCTAAGCACCGGTCCACCCACATATCAAATTATCAAAGTAGCGAACACGAATCGAATCAACATGATGAAAGTGACTAGATGAAATTCCCGTGTACCCTCAAGAATGCTTTGCTTATTATAAGAGACGGTTCTGGCCTGTCCTTTGCCTCAAAAGGATTGGGCTACCTTGCTGCACTTTTTTACTACTATCGTTACTTGCTTGTTACAAATTATCTTGCTATCAAACTGCCATACTACTTATAATTTCAGCACTTGCACACATCACCTTACTGGAAACTACTTGTCATTTCCTTCTGCTCCTCATTGGGTTCGACACTCTTACTTATCGAAAAGAGCTACAATTGATCCCCTATAGTTGTGGGTCATTAAGGCTATTTTTTGGCGCCGTTGCCGGGGAGTGAAGCGCCTTTGGTAAGGAAACATTTATATAGTGTGCTGAAATTTATTGTCACTTGTGACTATGGAAAACAATCCTTTGAGGGGTTTGTTCGGGGTATCTTCACCTCGTCCGGAACCAAGATAAGCTACCCCTCAACCTACTGCACCTACTGAAAATATTGAATATGAAATTCCGTCGGGTATGATAGAACAACTGCTAGCTAATCATTATGCAGGAGATGGGACCGAACATCCTGATATGCATTTGATATATGTGGAACAAATTTGTGGATTATTTAAGCTTGCAGGTTTACCCGGCAATAAAGTTATGAAGAAGGTTTTCCCTTTATCTTTGAAGGGAAAAGCATTGGCATGGTATATGCTATGCGTTGATATTGGATCATGGAATTGGAATCGTTTGAAATTGGAGTTCCACCAAAAAAATTATCCTATGCATCTAGTTCATCATGATCGAAATTATACATATAATGTTTGGCCTCATGAAGGAGAAAGTATCGCTCTAGCTTGGGGGAAGCTTAAGTCAATGTTATATTCTTGCCCCAATCATGAGCTCTCAAGAGAAATTATTATCCAGAACTTTTATGCTCGGCTTTCTCGTAATGATCAAACCATGCTTGATACTTCTTGTGCTGGTTCCTTAATGAAGAAAACTATTGAATTCCGGTGGGATCTTTTGGAAAGAATTAAACGCAACTTTGAAGATTGGGAACTCGACAAAGGTAAAGAGTCAGGTATTAAACTAGAGTATGATTGTGTTAATCTTTTATGGATACTGATGCTTTTCAAAAGTTTAGCACGAAATATGGCCTTGACTTTGAGATAGTAGCCTCCTTTTGTGAAGCATTTGCTACTCATGTTGAAATCCCTAAAGAGAAGTGGTTTAAATATCACCCACATATTAAAGAAGAAATTGAAGAACCAGTACCAATTAAAGAAGAAACTATACTTTATAATGTCGATCCAGTTGTTCCTTCTACTTATATTGAGAAACTACCTTTCCCTGTTAGGATAAAGGAACATGCTAAAGTCTCAACTGTCACTGGTACACGTCGGTCCTAAATGAATGGGTTTTAACCCCTTTCCGCGACGGCATTTGCAACCGTCGCCAAGTGAGTGTGGGTGATAGGGTGGTCCTTCCCACACGACCCAGAAACCGTCTGGGATATGCCCTCCTGGCACACACGTTCGACAAAATGAGGTCGTGTGCAACTGGCGAGCACTCAAATACGGAAATACGTATAGTAGAGCTAAAAAATACAATTATACGGTGAAATTGTTTCCGATCGCAAGTACATCCCACACAGTCAGTCCCCACTAAACGTTTTCGTTCATATGCACATCCCATATAGTCGCTCCAAGGAAAACGTTTCCGTTCACATGTACATCACACACAATTTTTCCCGTTAAATCGTTTGCGTTATTGAATGTATCACACACAGTCCGTAGAAGAAACTGTGTGGCAAAGACTATCCATCACACACGGTTTTTATGTGGTAAGCGTTTGCGCAAGGTGGCCTAACGCAAACAGTTTTCAAGAGAAAGTTGTGTGTGATTGTTCATTGATCCAACACGGTTTATTCCTAGAAACTGTGTGCGTTGCCTGAGGTCATCGCCCATAGTATCTTTTCAACAATCGTTTGCAATAGCAAAACACAATTAGCAGGCTAATTCTCCATTAGCAGGCTAATTCTCCATTAGCAGGCTAATTATCCAATTATTCATAATCCATTTATTAATCTAATTGACATTTCATATTAAGCACACAATATATTTCATTTCCATATTAAGAAAGCAGAATTTCATAATTGAAAGACATCTGAGTACAACATGATATAGCTTCAGCACTTGGCTACCCCATTACACAACTGCACCAGCAGCAAGTTCCACATGCAACATGTAGAACCTTTTGAAATTAGCATCATAGACGGTATATAGATAGATAAATCTCATATGGAAAACAGCTGAAGCGGAAGGCGAATATTGAGCCTTCATTCATGTTGAAGGTCTTTGCAACTTTAGGCCAGTGCGTATGGATCATTGACCGTCCGTCCTTCGTCCTCTTCAGGAACACTTCAATATTGAACCGTGGGTGTTGTATGAAAACCTTCCTCGCCTCCAGATCATAGAGGTGGTTTGAGAGGTAATCATCTGTGAACTGCTTTGGAAAGGCCTCAAAACAAGGATGTGCATAAATATCTTCTCTATATTGCAAATGGGGCAAAGGAATATAAAAAAGGCAAGGTATAATAGTTAGTACCTTCTTGTAGTGAACTAATGTCTTCTTCATTGTGCAAACAAAGATCTTGTTGTTTTTTTGTCGCTAATTTCTTTATCCTAACAATCTTTCTGAGTTTTGTTGATTTGATTGATATTCATGGACAACTCATTTCCCCATATGCAAAAAGGGTCGAACAGTGGGTCAAAACCTCTATTTTTAGCAGGACCTACATGTGCAAGACCAAATTGTTAAAAACCAAAATATTAGAATGGTTCCTGCAATTGCACAATAATGTGCTATTAGACAACGGACCATGCACGTGCTAACCTCGATTGTAAACCTCAGTGCTTCCCATTGTTTCCCTACAACACATATAAGGTAGTTAGTCATCAGGTTAAGTAAGGGTTCTCATGCTATCAGTAAAATATGTTGATGAAAAATAAGCACATTGCAATTCATCAGATTAATTGAAGCCACACGGAAAGCCCATTTACCCAAACCAAGCATGATTAAGAACTAGGAAATATAGCACTTGTATATGTTTCTCATGTATTAAGTGCAGCCAAATATGATTTATTCCTCACATGCACAACAATACAAAATTCTACCCACGACAGTTGGATATCGCATTGCAGAATTGAACCAAGTAGTTAACTAAACACCACTGCTACCTCTTGAGCACTTGCGTTGGTTTTCCCTTGAAGAGGAAAGGGTGATGCAGCAGAGTAGCATAAGTATTTCTCTCGGTTTTTGAGAACCAAGGTATCAATCCAGTAGGAGGCCACGCACGAGTCCCTCGTACCTACACAAACAAATAAATCCTCTCAACCAACGCGATAAGGGGTTGCCAATCCCTACACGGTCACTTACGAGAGTGAGATCTGATAGATATGATAAGATAATATTTTTGGTATTTTTATGATAAAGATGCAAAGTAGAAAAAGCAATAAAAATAACTAAGTATTAGAAGATTAATATGATGAAAGATAGACCCGGGGGCCATAGGTTTCACTAGTGGCTTCTCTCGAGAGCATAAGTATTCACGGCGGGTAAACAAATTACTGTTGAGGAATTGACATAATTGAGCATAATTATGAGAATATCTAGGTATGATCATGTATATAGGCATCACGTCCAAGACAAGTAGACCAACTCCGACCTGCATCTACTACTATACTCCACACATCAACCGCTATCCAGCATGCATCTAGAGTATTAAGTTCAAGAGAACAGAGTAACACTTTAAGAAAAATGACATGATGTAGAGGGATAAACTCATGCAATATGAAATAAACCCCATCTTGTTATCCTCGATGGCAACAATACAATACGTGCCTTGCTGCCCCTACTGTCACTGGGAAAGGACACCGCAAGATTGAACCCAAAGCTAAGCACTTCTCCCATTGCAAGAAAGATCAATCTAGTAGGCCAAACCAAACTGATAATTCGAAGAGACTTGCAAAGATAACCAACCATAACTAAAATAATTCAGAAAAGATTCAAATATTGTTCATAGATACACTTGATCATAAACCCACAATTCATCGGTCTCAACAAACACACCACAAAAGAAGATTACATCCAATAGATCTCCACTAGAGAGGGGGAGAACTTTGTATTGAGATCCAAAGAGAGAGAGAAGACGCCATCTAGCTAATAACTATGGACCCATAGGTTTGAGGTAAACTACTCACACTTCATTGGAAGGGCTATGGTGTTGATGTAGAAGCCCTCCGTGATCGTTGCCCCCTCTGGCGGAGCTCCGGAACAGGCCCCAAGATGGGATCTCGTGGATACAGAAAGTTACGATGGTGGAATTAGGGTTTTGGCTCTGTATCTGGTAGCTTGGGGGTACGTAGGTATATATAGGAGGAAGGAGTACGTCGGTGGAGCAATAGGGGGCTCACGAGGGTGGAGTGCGCGCCCAGGGGGGTAGGCGCGCCCCCTACCTCGTGGCCTCCTGGTTGATGTCTTGATGTAGGGTCCAAGTCCTCTGGATCATGTTCGTTCCGAAAATCACGTTCCCGAAGGTTTCATTCCATTTGGACTCAGTTTGATATTCTTTTTTTCTGCGAAACCCTAAAATAGGCAAAAAAACAACAATTCTGGATTGGGCCTCCGGTTAATAGGTTAGTCCCAAAAATAATATAAAAGTGTATAATAAAGCCCAATAATGTCCAAAATAGAATATAATATAGCATGGAACAATCAAAAATTATAGATACATTGGAGACGTATCAAGTATCCCCAAGCTTAATTCCTCTCGTCCTTGAGTAGGTAAATGATAAAAACAGAATTTTTGATGTGGAATGCTACTTGGCATAATTTCAATGTAATTTTCTTAATTGTGGTATGAATATTCAGATCCGAAATATTCAAGACAAAACTTTAATATTGACATAGAAATAATAATACTTCAAGCATACTAACTAAGCAATTATGTCTCTTCAAAATAACATGGCCAAAGAAAGTTATCCCTAAAAAATCATATAGTCTGGCTATGCTCCATCTTCACCACACAGAGTATTCAAATCATGCACAGCCCCGATAAGAAGCCAAGCAATTGTTTCATAATTTTAATGTTCTCAAACTTTTTCAATCTTCACGCAATACATGAGCGTGAGCCATGGACATAGCACTATAGGTGGAATAGAATGGTGGTTGTGGAGAAGACAAAAAGGGAGAAGATAGTATCACATCAACTAGGCGTATCAACGGGCTATGGAGATGCCCATCAATAGATATCAATGTGAGTGAGTAGGGATTGCCATGCAACGGATGCACTAGAGCTATAAATATATGAAAGCTCAACAAAAAGAAACTAAGTGGGTGTGCATCCAACTTGCTTGCTCACGAAGACCTAGGGCATTTTGAGGAAGCTCATCGTTGGAATATACAAGCCAAGTTCTATAATGAAAAATTCCCACTAGTATATGAAAGTGGTAACATAGGAGACTCTCTATTATGAAGATCATGGTGCTACTTTGAAGCACAAGTGTGGAACAAAAGATAGTAGTATTGCCCCTTTTTATTTATATTTTTTTGGGCCTTCTTTTTTTTCTTTGGCCTTTCTCTTTTTTTTATTTGGGACAATACTCTATGAATGATGATCATCACACTTCTATTTATTTACAACTCAATGATTACAACTCGATACTAGAACAAAGTATGACTCTATATGAATGCCTCTGGCGGTGTACCGGGATAGCAATGATGCATGAGTGACTTATATGAAAGAATTATGAATGGTGGCTTTGCCACAACTAAAATGTCAACTACATGATCATGCAAAGCAATATGACAATTATGGAGCGTGTCATGATAAATGGAACGATGGAAAGTTGCATGGCAATATATCTCGGAATGGCTATGGAAATGCCATGATAGGTAGGTATGGTGGCTGTTTTGAGGAAGGTATATGGTGGGTGTATGATACCGGCGAGAGGTGCGTGGTATTAGAGAGGCTAGCAATGGTGGACGGGTGAGAGTGTGTATAATCCATGGACTCAACATTATTAAAGAACTCACATACTTATTGCAAAAATCTATTAGTTATTGAAGCAAAGTACTACGCGCATGCTCCTAGGGTGATAGATTGGTAGGAAAACACCATCGCTCGTCCCCGACCGCCACTCATAAGGAGGACAATCAATAAATACATCATGCTCCGTCTTCTTAACATAACGGTTCACCACACGTGCATGCTACGGGAATCACAAACTTCAACATCAGCATTTCTCAAATTCACAACTACTCAACTAGCACGACTCTAATATCACCATCTCCATATCTCAAAACAATTATCAAGTTTCAAACTTCTCATAATATTCAACACACTCATAAGAAAAATATATTTAATCTTGAACGGCTGAAATAATTAAAGCAAATTACCATGCTATTTTGTAGGACTCTCAAAATAACCTAAGTGAAGCATGAGAGAACAATGGTTTCTATAAAACAAATCCACGGATGTGCTCTAAAAGATATAAGTGAAGCACTAGAGCAAAAACTATATAACTCAAAAGATATAAGTGAAGCACATAGAGTATTCTAATAATTTCTGAATCATGTGTGTCTCTCTCAAAGAGGTGTGTTCAGCAAGGATGATTGTGGAGAACTAACAAATGAAGACTCAAATAATACAAGTCTGCTACAAGAAAAACACATATCACGTGGTAATTAAAAATATAGCTCCAAGTAAAGTTACCGATAGAAGTAGACGAAAGAGGGGATGCCTTCCGGGGCATCCCCAAGCTTTGGCTTTTAGGTGTCCTTAGATTATCTTGGGGGTGCCATGGGCATCTCCAAGCTTAGGCTCTTGCCACTCCTTGTTCCATAATCCATCAAATCTTAACCCAAAACGTGAAAACTTCACAACACAAAACTTAAAGTAGAAAATCTCGTGAGCTCCGTTAGCGAAAGAAAACAAAACACCACTTCAAGGTACTGTAATGAACTCATTATTTATTTATATTGGTGTTAAAACTACTGTATTCCAAATTCTCTATGGTTTATAAACTATTTTACTAGCTATAGATTCATCAAAATAAGCAAACAACACATGAAAAACCGAATCTGTCAAAAACAGAACAATGTGTAGTAATCTGTAGCTAACGCAAGATCTGTGTCGGTGTCAAAACCGGCGGATCTCGGGTAGGGGGTCCCGAACTGTGCGTCTAGGCCGGATGGTAACAGGAGGCAAGGGACACGAAGTTTTACCCAGGTTCAGGCCCTCTTGATGGAGGTAAAACCCTACGTCCTGCTTGATTAATATTGATGATATGGGTGTTACAAGAGTAGATCTACCACGAGATCAGAGAGGCTAAACCCTAGAAGCTAGCCTATAGTATGATTGTATGTTGTGATTGTTGTTCTACGGACTAAAACCCTTCGATTTATATAGACACCGGAGAGGGTTAGGGTTACACAAGGTCGGTTACAAAGGAGGAGATATCCATATACGTATTGCCTAGCTTGCCTTTCACGCCAAGTAGAGTCCCATCCGGACACGAGACGAAGTCTTCAATCTTGTATCTTCATAGTCTAACAGTCCGGCCAATGGAGATAGTCCGGCTGTCCGGAGACCCCCTAATCCAGGACTCCCTCAGTAGCCCCTGAACTAGGCTTCAATGACGATGAGTCCGGTGTTCAGTTGTCTTCGGCATTGCAAGGTGGGTTCCTTCTCCGAATACATCACAGAAGAATTTGAATGCGAGGATAGTGTCCGACCCTGCAAAATAAGTTCCACATTCCACCGTAGAGAGAATAATGATTTCAAAGATCTAATTCGCTAGCTTGTTTTGGCAATATGACGTTACGTCATGGCCCGGTGATTATTCGAACCGTTTCTTTTAACAAGCCCCGCACATAACGCGAGGCAGTTTTTCGACACGTCTTGTCAAAGCAGAGATCGTGTCCCCTTATAACGGGATTCTCATCAATACGGGCGTGGGTAACGCAATCGCGCCATCAATTGCGGTGCTTGGGGGATAAGCGAGTTTTACCAGGCAAGTGGGGATGCTTAATTTTGTCTGCCCATATAAAGGGATAAGGATTCACCTTTCTATCCACGCCTTCTTCCCCCTCTGCTCATCTGCTCCCGCACACTCGAGCTCTAGCGCCCAAGCTCTCACTTCCATCTCAACCTTCTCCAACCATGTCCGGAGCAGGAGGCAAGTGGATGGTCTCCTCCGTCATAGAGGGAGACGTCAAGAAACTGAGGAGAGCCGGATACCTGCCCGACGACATCGCGCACTGGCTCCCAGATGAGGGGCAGCTCATCCCCACCCCCAGGCCCCATGAGAGGGTGGTATTCCTCACCCATTTCCTCCGCGGACTGGGATTCGCTCTCCATCCCTTCGTTCGGGGGCTCATGTTTTATTACGGCCTGGATTTCCATGATCTTGCCCCGAACTTCATCCTCAACATCTCGGCGTTTATCGTCGTGCGCGAGGCCTTCCTCCGCATCAAGCCCCACTTCGGCTTATGGCTGAAGACCTTCAATGTCAAGCCGAAGGTAGTGAGCGGCCGCCAGGCAGAGTGCAGAGGCGCCATGGTGGGCAAGATGCCCAACATAACATGGCTCGAGGGCTCCTTCGTGGATACCATAAAGGGGTGGCAATTGGGGTGGTTCTATATCACCGAGCCGCGCGACCCCGCATGGGTAGCGGGCCCCAAGTTCCGATCTAGCATCCCCATGCGGCTCACCTCATGGAAAGAGAAGGGCCTGTCCTGGGGTAATCCAAAAGAGCTGACCGGACTCCAGACATGTATTCAAAACATGGTGGACAAGAAGCTCAAGCTCGTCAACATAGTCCAGGTTATGCTCATCCGCCGGATACTCCCGTGGCAACAATGGGAGTTCACCTTGTGGGAGTTCAACCTGGCGCAGCATCGAACTCTGAACAGGCTCTTCGACACGACTGATGAAGATGCCTGGAGGGTGCTGTTCAAGAGCACCGCAGTCCCTCCCCCCATTACTAAGGATCACGGATTCAGCGAAGCGCCAAGCCAGTGCGGTAAGCTGTTTTACCTTTCACAGGATACTTGATTTCTATATAGATTGACTCTATGCGGGATCTAAACTCCCGTGCCTTTGACAGGACTGGTAGAAGATGGCAGGATAGATCGACTATCCGGCTCCTTTGCCTGAAGGCCCTGCAGACGCCCTCCTGGCGAAGATGTTGACTCCGGCCCCTTATAAGGTGTCGGAGAAGACCAAGAAGGCCAAGGGAGCTCGAAAGAGTTCCCGACGCCAGGCGTCGTTGGACTCACCGTCCGATGACTCTACGGCGCACTCTTCCCCTGAAGACGAGGAAGAGGAAGAAGAGGCTCCCCCACCGACTGGGGGAGAGAAGAAAAGGAAGGCCGCCCGAACTGGGGAGGCCAGAGGGTCCAAGAAGAGAAGGACTCTCCTTCCGGACAGCTCCACCGCCGCCGACGAAAGTGGAGACGAGTGGTTGCCCAGGGCCAAGCCCCCGGGGAGATCGTACGTATTCGGATACCAAAGTTATCCATAGGATTCATTTGTCGCACTACTTTTCCTGACGCCAAACTCAATTGTGTAGGTTGCCCCGAGCCGATATCGAGGTATCATCGGACGGCTCCCTGGGCTTGTCGGACATGGATAGCGATCCAGTCCCGACCGCCACCTCCCCTCATCCTGCCGACGATGCCGAAGTGTTGTCTCAAGAGGCACCGGATCAAGGGGAGACTGTCCCGGAGGCACCTCAAGGCGACCTTCTGGACTCCGGGAGCCGAGGGGACGGGGTCCCTGAGAGCTCCGAGTTTGGCCCTTAGCCGAACACCGCGCCAGATCCTCCAACAGTTCCGGACTCGGGTAGGCGGTCCCCTTCTATGAGGGGCGAAACGCTAGTGCCGGTGACCTCTGCCCATCCAGAGGCACCGGAGAGCCTGCTGGAAGCGCTTTGCAGCGCTTCCATCGACGAGGAGCACCGCACCATCATGAGTGCGGTGATCCAGAAGGTTCAGTCCCCCAAGAGCGGATTGACTGAAGCCTGTGCCAGCCTTCTAACAGGCTTCGAGGTAAGTGTTTTAAAATGTAGTAGAAGTATACCGCATAGACAGTAGCCCCTGATGCTTTGTTCAGTGTTCACAAAGAAAAGTCGAACAGAGGATCAAATAATATCGCAGGAGTCTAATATAAGTATGTCAATATGCATATGCAGGCTTCTCTGCTGGCGTCTGCCGCACTAACTGTGGAGGTCGCCGTACTGAAGCAGGACCTCCATGGGTCCAAGAAAGAACTCGGCCTTGCCAAGAGGCAGCTCGAGGAGAATGAGGGTAAGTAATACCCCGTTTATAGATATGTGTATATAAAAAGGACGCGATTGCAAAATGATAGGATCATTGTATGTTTTGCCAGGGGCCACGACCGAGGTGGCGACCCTGAAGCAAGCGCTGACCAAGGCCGAAGATATAGCGGCCAAGGAGCGCACCGAGCGAGAGAGGCACGAGTCTCGGGTGGGCGCGGTGCAGCAAGAGCTCCAGGCTCTCGTGACGAAGCACGAGGCGTTGGAGCTTGACTTGAAGACGCGAGAATCAGAGCTTGCCGCGGCCTGTGAGAGCGCGAAGAGTGCCAAGGCCGAGGCCCAGAAGGCCCTTCAGGAGATCGACGCAATGAAGAAGATAGCGGCGGGTAAGGCTTTCTATATGCAAAGCAAGCATGTAAAAGTGAATTACCGATTACTTACCTGAATCCGGAGCTCTTCAGGAGCATTCGCAGATTTGCCCCGCAGTGTGTCCGATGCCGCACAATTCTACCAGGCCGAGGACGGAAGCTCGACGGAGAAGCTGTTCTGGTCTCAGTATGCTGAGGCCAAACATCCGGTGCCAATGAGTGACCAGCTGAAGCAGATGGTCGAGCTACATGAGGCGGCCGATCAGGCCATGAAGGGCTTCATAGTCCGGTTGTGGCCTGGTGACGCCCTTCCAAAAAGCTTCTTCGGCCTGGTGAGGTGGCTTGTGGATGCCTGCCCCCGGCTGGAGGTCGTCAAGCGATCCGTCTGCATAGAAGGTGCACGCCGGGCTTTCGCCCATGTAAAAATGCAGTGGGTCAAGCTAGACGCCGTGAAGCTGATCAAGGAGGGGCCACCAGAGGGCAAGGAGCACTGCCACCCCGAGATGTACTACGAGGGTGTTCTGCCGGGTTCCCGTCTTATCGCGGATGAGTGTTCGCAAAATGTAATATTTGAATGAGACTTGCTCGTATTATCCTATATGTATGAAAACTTGTATCATGTTCGCTATGAAACGCTTGTTAGAATTTAAAATATTACCTTCTGTTTGGCTATTTATCCAATCTGAGCGATGGCTAGTCCTCGGCTTCTACCCCCATGCCACGAGTGCTGGGGTGTTCGGGATAAACCTGAGCACTCTTGTTCCCATGTTTGGGTCCTTCGATGGAGGTGCACAACACAACGAACAAGGCAACCGGACTAATAATGCTTTATCACTCTCACTTAGCCATAGAATTCTATAATTTTAAATTTCGGCGAAGCCCCTAGTATTTGGAAGGCCGAATTTGGGACGCGATACACGCATGTAAGCCGGACGGAGCCGGCCCCTCGCCCTAAGCGGCATAAGTCTTTAGGGACTCGAAAAACCTCGCCAAACAACGACCAGTCTCTCGCCTTATTATGACAGTCAGTTTTAGCTTTCTCTACTGAGGTGCTCGGCCCGGCAGAACCGGGGCACAATCGCAGTAGTTCTCCTAGTGCCACCTTAGCCGATAGAGCGGAACGTAAGGTACCAAAACATAGGAGTCGGGCAAACCCAACATTTGACCAAAGACATGATTCGGAGCTGATGCATATAATGCTATAAGTTTGGGGTGTCGCACTTGTGAAAGTGTTCGGACTTTTCACACCATATTGTGGGTACGTAAGCCCCTGGTGCATTGGCCGTACCAGAGTGTACGGTTGCAAGGCGTCATTAATGAACACATAGATATATATATATATATATATATATATATATATAACAAAAATGCAATAATAGTCATAATGTCATGCATTGTATATTAAAAAATTGCATTAAAGCATAGTGATACAGATAGTGCAATAAGCAAAAGAGTAGGACTATATCCCTTCCAAGGGCGAGCTGAGGAATGATATGAAATCTGTAAGCAACCTGGGAATTCTGTTGTATAACGTAGTTGTCTGCCTCCTTGGTTGCTGTATCATGTGTTCGGCAATAGAGCTGCCGGACAGTGTTTCCAGAGATTAAAGTCCTGAAAGAAAAAGAAAAATAACCAAACGGGAAGCCCCTAGTGCAGTTTAGGCCGCGTTTTGGGGCGTGCCGTTGTTGTGCCCCCCCTCCCCACCTGTGCCCATGGTATTTTTAATGTGTAATTATGTACGCGCGGCACGAATAACGCCGTTGGGCTGGGATTGGGGTGGCCGCCGTATTGCTACGCGAGCTCAGATCGCGCCAGGCGGTCTGTTTGCCTATTGCCTCGAACGCGCTTGAAGGTGTCCGGGCTTTGAAACGCCGAACTGGTAGATTGCCTTGAGAGGCTGCTTTGCGCTTCTACTGCAAGGGCCGCGGTGTGCTCCTCTGTTCGGAGAGAGTGCTATGTGTTTCCATTGACTGTAATAACTCCGCGAGGTCCTGGCATCTTGAGATTGAGGTATGCATAATGTGGTACCGCATTGAATCTAGCAAATGCGGTTCGTCCGAGCAGCGCGTGATAACCACTGCGGAACGGGACTATATCGAAGATTAACTCTTTGCTTCGGAAGTTATCCGGGGATCCGAAGACCACTTCCAGTGTAATTGAGCCTGTGTAGTGGGCCTCTATGCCTAGAATGATGCCCTTAAAGGTCGTTTTTGTGGGTTTGATCCTTGAGGGGTCTATACCCATTTTGCGCATTGTGTCCTGATAAAACAGGTTCAGGCTGCTGCCGCCATCCATAAGGACTCGAGTGAGGTGAAATCCGTCATGACGGATACTAGTTGGGTGGTCCCTGTGATCGAAGGTGATCGGACAGGAGGACCAAGGGTTGAACTTTGGGGCAACTGGCTCCAACGCATATACGTCCCTGAGCGCACGCTTCCGCTCCCTCTTGGGGATGTGGGTTGCGTATATCATGTTCACCGTCCGCACTTGCAGGGGAAACCTCTTCTGTCCTCTAGTGTGCGGCTGCCGGGGTTCTTCCTCGTCATCGCTATGCGGCCCCTTGTCCTTGTTTTTGGCAATTAACTTGCCGGCCTGCTTGAACACCCAACAATCCTTGTTGGTGTGATTGGCTGGCTTGTCTGGGGTGCCGTGTATTTGACATGGGCGATCGAGTATACGGTCCAAGCTGGACGGACCCGGTGTACTTTGTTTGAATGGCTTTTTCCGCTGACCGGGTTTAGAGCCTTTGAATCTGGCATTGACTGCCGTATCCTCAGTACTTTCACTATTAATGCGGCGCTTATTCTTGTTGCGACGTGACCTGCTATTGCTGTCCTTGGTATCTGATGTACCATGGTTCTTTGATATGTTATTACTGCGAGCCAACCAGCTGTCTTCTCCCGCAAAAAAGCGGGTCATGAGCGTCGTGAGAGCTGCCATAGATTTCGGCTTTTCCTGACCAAGGTGCCGGGCTAGCCACTCGTCTCGGATGTTGTGCTTGAAAGCCGCTAAGGCCTCCGCATCCGTACAGTCGATGATTTGATTTTTCTTTGTAAGGAACCGAGTCCAGAATTGCTTGGCCGACTCTTCTGGCTGCTGAATTATGTGGCTCAAGTCATCGCGTTTGGTGGTCGCACATAAGTGCCCTGAAAGTTGTCGAGGAATGCGGCTTCCAGATCTTGCCAACAGCTAATGGAGTCCGCTAGCAAGTTATTATGCCAATGCCACACTGTTCCTTTGAGTTTTAGTGGGAGGTACTTGATGGCATGTAAGTCATCACCGCGGGCCATGTGGATGTGGAGGAGGAAGTCCTCAATCCATACCGTGGGATCTGTTGTGCCGTCGTATGATTCAATGTTTACAGGTTTGAAACCTTCTGGGAATTGATGTTCCATTACTTCGTCTGTGAAGCATAAGGGGCGTGCAGCGCCTTTGTATTGGGCTATATCGCGACGCAGCTCGAATGGGTCCTGCCAGCTATGTTCGGCCTGGCCGGGTTTGCTTTTACTGTATCAGGCGTGACGTTTACCGTCTCGTAGAGTGGTGCGCCCTCGTGATCCGTAGATCGATCTTGAATGCTTTGCTTTGTCCTCCAATATGTCTCGCAGGTCTGGCGTATCTCCCATGCCTCTTTATTTGGATGGAATTGGGGTGGAGGCTGAGCTTTTGGCTGGAATGCCTCTCTATCGCGGCCACGAGGTGGCCGATCAGTCGTATCATACACTTCTTCCTCCAGTCGGGGTAGTAACCTGCGCCTTGGGTAACTCTTGGAGGGACGCTCGAGTTTATATTCCTCGGCCACGAGGACTTCATTCCATTTGTCAGCTAGCAGATCTTGATCAGCTTGAAGCTGCTGCTACTTTTTCTTCAGGCTATTTGCCGTGGCCATAAGCCTGCGCTTGAAGCGCTCCTGTACGACGAGATCCTCTGGTATGGCGAATTCATCGTCGCCGAGGCTTGCCTCGTCTTCGGAGGGGGCATGTAATTGTCATCCTCCTCCTCTCCGCCAGCCGCTCTCTCAGGAGAGCTGGCTCCTTCATCCTCCTACTCTAAATCTTGCTAGAGGGGATTGTTGTTGTCTTCGGCGCTATCCGGAGTGTTATTATCTCTTGTGCCAGTATCACCACTTTTGCTTTGGCGGGACTTAGAGCGGCGCCGCTGACGTTGGCGCTTGGGTTGCTTCTTGGAGGGGTCATCCTCCGCTATCTCGTCGCCATTGCCTTCATTGGGTGTATCCACCATGTATATGTCATACGACGAGGTGGCTTTCCAGTGCCCTATAGGTGCTGGTTCATGTTCATCTCCTACATCGTCATCCATACCGTCAATGTCTTCGGAGTCGAAGTCCAGCATGTCGGTTAAATCATTGATAGTGGCTACAAAGTGGGTGGTGGGTGGGCGTTGAATTTCTTCATCGTCCGCATCCCAATCCTATTGGCCATAATACAGCCAGGGCTCTCCTGACAAAGAGAGAGACCTTAGTGAATTCAGAATGTGCCGAAGGGCGAGTGCTGAAAGATATCCATAGCGGTGAATTCCATGATCGGCGCCCAATCGGATTCGATTGGCAGGGGCGCGGATGGTTCGGGGTCCGGAAGAGAGTCCGACACCTTGGAGTCACGGGCTGCGCAGAGGATTATGCTGGTGTTTGGCTTGATCGCCGTCGATACTGCAGCCCCTGAGGCGGTGTCTAGCCACCCATCCTCGATTGGTGCAGTTGGCTCCGAGCTAAGGGTCGGAGCTGATGCGGGCGCGGCCTCTGGGGTACCGTCCGGTGGTAGATCTAGGTCATACCCATCGCGACAGTGCGGCGCGCCTGGCTGTGGCTCGAATCCGTCGAAGATCAAGTCCCCACGGATGTTGGCCGTGTAATTCAAACTTCCAAATCTGACCTGGTGGCCAAGGGCGTAGCTTTCAATCTGCTCCAGATGGCCAAGCGAATCAGCTCGCAGTGCAAAGCCGCCGAATACAAAGATCTGTCCGGGGAGAAAAGTCTCACCCTGGACCACATCGCTATCGATGATAGTAGGAGCCATCAAGCCTAATGGCGACGACAGAGAGGAACTCTCAATGAAAGCACCAATGTCGGTGTCAAAACCGGCGGATCTCGGGTAGGGGGTCCCGAACTGTGCGTCTAGGCCGGATGGTAACAAGAGGCAAGGGACACGAAGTTTTACCCACGTTCGGGCCCTCTTGATGGAGGTGAAACCCTATGTCCTGCTTGATTAATATTGATGATATGGGTGTTACAAGAGTAGATCTACCACGAGATCAGAGAGGCTAAACCCTAGAAGCTAGCCTATGGTATGCTTGTATGTTGTGATTGTTGTTCTACGAACTAAAACCCTTCGGTTTATATAGACACCGGAGAGGGTTAGGGTTACACAAGGTCGGTTACAAAGGAGGAGATATCCATATACGTATTGCCTAGCTTGCCTTTCACGCCAAGTAGAGTCCCATCCGGACACGAGACGAAGTCTTCAATCTTGTATCTTCATAGTCTAACAGTCCGGCCAATGGAGATAGTCCGACTGTCCGGAGACCCCCTAATCCAGGACTCCCTCAATCTGGAACCCCAAAAATTCTAAAATAAATTGCTGGACGTGAGGAATTTATCTATTAATCATATGCAAAAAGAATTAACTAAATATCACTTTCCAAATAAAAATGGCAGCAGTTCTCGTGAGCGCTAAAGTTTATGTTTCTTACAGCAAGATTAACAAGACTTTCCCCAAGTCTTCCCAACGGTTCTACTTGGCACAAACACTAATTAAACACAAAAAACACAACCAAAATAGAGGCTAGATAAATTATTTATTACTAAACATGAGCAAAAAGCAGGGAATAAAAATAAAATTGGGTTGCCTCCCAACAAGCGCTATCGTTTAACGCCCCTAGGTAGGCATAAAAAGCAAGGATATATATGGGTGTTGCAATCTTTAGTTGGTAGTTATTTAATAAGACATCTATCACCTTTAAGATTTTCTTCCCTTTTATCAATAATCAAACTTCTAGGCACAAGATCGAAAAAATCATTAGTAGTAAATGGTTCCTTAATGATAGCAAAAAGATTAGGATGAATACTTATAGATTTGAGATCCGCGGTTTCCTTGCTAGAGGATTCACCCTTATTTGTAGGAATATACATAAGCTTGGCACTTTTAGTTGGAGGACTTGGAGTATTCTTTACGGAAGAAAAAGTGGTTCCCAAGTTGGTAATAATACCCTCAAGTTTGTCGATTCTAGTGGAATCATGATTTATTCTTTTATTAACTATAGGTTCCTTCTCTTTAATATTTTTCAAAGTTACTCCTACTTTAGATCCATATTGGGTAATTTGGTTGTGGATCTTTCTATCAAAAGTTTCAATTAACTCAACGGTACCAACTTTATTTTCAATAATTTCAAGTTTTCGCATTACATGCCCCAAAGTTAACATAGTTCCATTAATCATAAGAGGGGGTGAGCCAAACAAATCTATCATAGCATTATAAGAATCAAAAGTATGGCTACCCAAGAAATTCCCTCCAGTAATGGTATCAAAGGATATATCTGTACCAAGGAGTAGTGCCTATGTAAAAAACGTGGAGTAGAACGGAAGTGGATTGCTTCTTGGTAGATCTATTTTGAGCATTGCAAATCCTATACCAAGCGTCTTTTAATTTTTTTCTCCTTCCCTTTGTTTAAAATTAAGAACTTCATTCTCGGGAGGTAACAGAGAAGATAAGGGACTAGCCATAATGACAAGCAAGCAATCTGACACACAAGCAATCGAGAAACGGGCAAAAAGAGGCAAATAGAGAAAGAGAGGGAAGATAGAGAAAGAGGGCGAATAAAACGGCAAGGGTGAAGTGGGGGAGAGGAAAACGAGAGGCAAATGGCAAATAATGTAATGCGGGAGATAAGGGTTGTGATGGGTACTCGGTATGTTGACTTTTGCGTAGACCTCCCCGGCAACGGCGCTAAAAATCCTTCTTGCTAGCTCTTGAGCAATTGCGTTGGTTTTCCCTTGAAGAGGAAAGGGTGATGCAGCAGAGTAGAATAAGTATTTCCCTCAGTTTTAAAGAACCAAGGTATCAATCCAGTAGGAGGCCACGCACGAGTGCCTCATACCTACACAAACAAATAAATCCTCGCAACCAACGTGATAAGGGGTTGTCAATCCCTACACGGTCACTTACGAGAGTGAGATATGATAGATATGATAAGATAATATTTCTGGTATTTTTATGATAAAGATGCAAAGTAAAATAAAAGGCAATAAAAATAACTAAGTATTGGAAGATTAATATGATGAAAGATAGACCCGGGGGCCATAGGTTTCACTAGTGGCTTCTCTCGAGAGCATAAGTATTCACGGCGGGTAAACAAATTACTGTTGAGCAATTGACAGATTGAGCATAATTATGAGAATATCTAGGTATGATCATGTATATAGGCATCATGTCCGAGACAAGTAGACCGACTCCTGTCTGCATCTACTACTATTACTCCACACATCGACCGCTATCCAGCATGCATCTAGAGTATTAAGTTCAAGAGAACAGAGTAACGCTTTAAGCAAGATGACATGATGTAGAGGGATAAACTCGTGTAATATGAAATAAACCCATCTTGTTATCCTCGATGGCAACAATACAATGTGTGCCTTGCTGCCCCTACTTTCACTAGGAAAGGACACCGCAAGATTGAACCCAAAGCTAAGCACTTCTCCCGTTGCAAGAAAGATCAATCTAGTAGGCCAAACCAAACTGATAATTCGAAGAGACTTGCAAAGATAACCAATCATACATAAAAGAATTCAGAGAAGATTCAAATATTGTTCATAGATACACTTGATCATAAACCCACAATTCATCGATCTCAACAAACACACCGCAAAAGAAGATTACATCGAATAGATCTCCACAAGAGAGGGGGAGAACTTAGTATTGAGATCCAAAAAGAGAGAAGAAGCCATCTAGCTAATAACTGTGGACCCGTAGGTCTGAGGTAAACTACTCACACTTCATCGGAAGGGCTATGGTGTTGATGTAGAAGCACTCCATGGTCGATTCCCCCTCCGGCGGAGCTCCGAAACAGGCCCCAAGACGGGATCTTGTGGATACAGAAAGCTACGGTGGTGGAATTAGGGTTTTGGCTCTGTATCTGGTTGTTTGGGGTACGTAGATATATATAGGAGGAAGGAGTACGTCGGTGGAGCAACAGGGGGCCCACGAGGGTGGAGGGCGCGCCCAGGGGGGTAGGCGCGCCCCCTACCTCCTGGCCTCCTGGTTGATGTCTTGACGTAGGGTCCAAGTCCTCTGGATCATGTTCGTTCCGAAAATCATGTTCCTGAAGGTTTCATTCCGTTTGGACTCCGTTTGATATTCTTTTTCTGCGAAACCCTAATAGGCAAAAAAAACATCAATTCTGGGCTGGGCCTCCGGCTAATAGGTTTGTCCCAAAAAAAATATAAAAGTGTATAATAAAGCCCAATAATGTCCAAAATAGAATATAATATAGCATGGAACAATCAAAAATTATATATACGTTGGAGACGTATCAACCACAACAAATGAACCAAACATTAACGAAGCACCACATTGCAGAATTGAACCAAGAATGGAACATCACATTTGCAGAATTGAACCAAACAGTTAACTGAAGACGACAACTAATTAACAAAACAGTTAATAAGTGAGCACCACACTGCATGACATATAGAACATATACACTAGAGCAACAGATTGCATGGTGAAATTAGATAGCAGAATTCACTAAAATTTGTGAAGGAAAGGCAAGAGCAGCACACGCAACGGGTAAACCGAGCATGCTTAACCGGTGTAGCTAGCAATTGGCAAGGTGCTCCTTCAAGATCTAGGGGTCGACACGAATGGCAGCCATTGCGACCTCATCCGTGCGTGCGGCCGCGATTTGCTTCTTCGCTGCCAAATGCTCCTTGAGGTCCTGGCTATACTGTGTGCACCATGGCTTAGGTCGGCGCTTTTTTGGTGGAGGTGGAAGGTGTCGCGCTCGCGCCGGCGGTCGGGGCATGTGGGATGTGGAAGGAGGAGGAGGATGGGGTCGGGTGTTGATTACCTGCCTGGATAGAGGAGGTCGAGCAGCATGAAGGAGGGTCGCCAGCGAGGAGGCGGTGGCGCTGCAAGCAAGGAGTGAAGGTTTCAACTTGGAAAGGAAGGTGGAAAGAGGGGAAATGTGGCTTTTGGTAAGGGGGAGGGGGCAGGGAGGTAGATATTTCCGCGGAAGCCGAAAATTTGGAATCGCTTCAGCCAAATAACTGGAGCGCAAAGTGTCATCAGACACGGTCCCTTATTCAGAACTGTGTACGATATGTGGACATCGCAAACAATCTAGATAGCTAAACCCGTGTGTGATGAGTTTCAACGTCAAAAGTTTTGGTTCGAATTTCCATGGTTACAGTGGTCATCCGCGTCATTGCATAATTTGGGTACACAAAGGAGACTACATCACACCCACACTTCTTAATCGAGCAAGTTCAGAAATTAAACAGAGCTAGCTGACCTAAACATTACTCTAACAAATTAAAGACGGGCGCTCTTAATTAAACAAAACAAAGAGTACTACTACGGCTGGTGCTCGTCGATCTCCGCCGCCGCCTCCATGTCCAGCTCGCGCCCGACGGTCTCCTGGGGAAGGGGCTCCATGGCATCCATCACACCATACTCGGCAAGCATCTCGCCATTCGTGTCCGCCATCTCTTTGGAAAAGGCCGCCATGAGCTGGGCGTGGGCGGATGCGATCTGGGCTTGGACGGGCTCCATCGTCGCAAGGTATGCGGCGGAGGAACGGACGGCTGCTCGAACGCTCTCGGCGATTGCCAGCTCTTCGGCCGTGGGATGCTGACCGTTGTCGGAGAAGCTTCGTTCGATTTGTGCGGTGACCGCCAGGAGCTGGGCGTGGGCGGCCTCGACATGGTTGTGGGCGGCCTCCATCAGGGCTAAGGATGCCGCTGCGGAACGGACAGCTGTTGTGCCGCTCTTGCCAGTTATTATCCCTAAGGAAGATGTTGCTACCGCTACCAAAGAAGCAACAACGGTCGTTTGGGCTGCCTTTGCCGCCCGGTCGCAAATTGCGGCTGCGCTCATGCACCTTGTTAGCACGCGCATGGTGTGGCTGCGGCCGCGCTCTCGCCGGAGTGGGCCACTAAAGTTGCCCTCACGACACGGGTCCACGTGCCCATCTTTCACCGGCGATGATTGAACAGTGAAATTATATTTGGGGAGCGAGCTAGTGTGCTTGAGACGTCGGTTGTGGACTGTAGCCGATGCACCTTCTCGCGTAAGCCATAGGCATACTATACACCGACGGTGCTCCAAGATATTTTGTACTACATCTCACACGGTTGCTGATAATAAACTGTGTGTGATCTACTTGATTTTTCATCTTGATTTGAATTACATAATGGGGTTACAGCAGCAATGGACGGTGTTTGAATTGCTAGACCTTTTATTTTGAGTGAACATGCAACTATATGTGTGTCATAAAAGAATTGGAATTATTCAGGGTTCGTTTGAACATTTTATACATTAAATTGGTTTTCTAGCCATTTCAGGTGAACAATCCAAATTTGAACTACATGCACATGCTCCAGTGCATATAAACTGGTTGAAAAATCAAATATGTGTCCTTGGGTGCATGCTTAG
The DNA here is from genome assembly GCF_002162155.2 of Triticum dicoccoides. Taxonomy (NCBI): domain Eukaryota; kingdom Viridiplantae; phylum Streptophyta; class Magnoliopsida; order Poales; family Poaceae; genus Triticum; species Triticum dicoccoides. The sequence continues at coordinate 132,371,586 of NC_041392.1, read as the reverse complement.
GTCCCATGCAAGAAATGAGAATGAATTTCAAACACCAGGGCACCATTGATTGCCGGCAAAACATTGAGATGCCTGGTTTTTAAATTCTAGTAAATCAAAAAATCGTCTAAAATTCATGAAACTTAGCATCCTATCATGGAGCAGCATCAACATGCCGTGGTAAAAATTTTGTCCCATTTGGGGCAGGTTTGGGTATATGCTTCTCACAAAGCGGAGCTTCTCACAACAAGCATGATGGTTTTCGGTAGGGAACGTCCCACCTTTGGGGACGAAACGATACCCATTGCCTCTTATTGCTTTCAAATTTTTTTCTCGTGTCAACATAGAACAACATGAGTGTTGTGTGGATTTTTGTGATTTTTCGGGGTTCGTTTGGACATTTTTATGCATTAACTGAGTTTTCAATGCATTTTATGTGCATAATTAAAATTTGAACTACATGCACATGCTCAAGTGCATATAAATTGGTTGAAAAATCAAATATGTGTCCTTGGGTGTATGCTTACGTCCCATGCAAGAAATAGGAATGAATTTCAAACACCGGGGCACTGTTGATTGCCGGCAAAACATTGAGATGCCTGGTTTTTAAATTCTAGTAAATCCAAAACTCGTCTGAAATTCATGAAACTTGGCATGCTATCATGGAGCGGCATCAACATGCCATGGTACAAATTTTGTCCCATTTGGGGCAGGTGTGGGTATATGCTTCTCACAAACCGGAGCTTCTCACAACAAGCATGATGGTTTTCGGTAGGGAACGTCCCACCTTTGGGGACGAAACGATATCCATTGCCTCTTATTGCTTCCAAAAAATTTCTCGTGTCAACATAGAACAACAGGAGTGTTGTGTGAATTTTTGTGATTTTCTGTGGTTCGTTTGGACATTTTTATGCATTAACTGAGTTTTCAATGCATTTATGTGCATAATTCAAATTTGAACAAGATGCACATGCTCAAGTGCATATAAATTGGTTGACAAATCAAATCTGTGTTCTTGGGTGCATGCTTAGGTCCAGTGCAAGAAATTGGAATGAATTTCAAACACCAGGGCATCGTTCATTGCCGGCAAAACATTGAGATGCCTGGTTTTTAAATTCTAGTAAATCCAAAAGTCATCTGGAATTCATGAAACTTGGCATGCTATCATGAAGCGGCATCAACATGTTGTGGTACAAATTTTGTCCCATTTGGGGCAGGTTTGGATATATGCTTCTCACAAACGGGAGCTTCTCACAACAAGCATGATGTTTTTCGGTAGGGAACGTCCCACCTTTGGGGATTAAACAATATACATTGCCTATTATTGCTTTCAAATTTTTTTCTCGTGTCAACATAGAACAACAGGAGTGTTGTGTGAATTTTGTGATTTTTCGGGGTTCGTTTGGACATTTTTATGCATTAACTGAGTTTTCAATGCATTTTATGTGCATAATTCAAATTTGAACTACATGCACATGGTCCAGTGCATATAAATTGGTTGGAAAATCAAATGTGTGTCCTTGGGTGCATTCTTAGGTCCCATGCAAGAAATGGGAATGAATTTCAAACACCGGGGCACCGTTGATTGCCGGCAAAACATTAAGATGCCTGGTTTTTAAATTCTAGTAAATCCAAAACTCGTCTGAAATTCATGAAACTTGGCATGCTATCATGGAGCGGCATCAACATGTCGTGGTACAAATTTTGTCCCATTTGGGGTAGGTTTGGGTATATGCTTCTCACAAACCGGAGCTTCTCACAACAAGCATGATGGTTTTCGGTAGGGAACGTCCCACCTTTGGGGACGAAACAATATCCATTGCCTCTTATTGCTTTCAAATTCTTTTCTCATGTAAACATAGAACAATAGGAGTGTTGTGTGAATTTTTGTGATTTTTCAGGGTTCGTTTGGACATTTTTATGCATTAACTAAGTTTTCAATGCATTTATGTGCATAATTCAAATTTGAACTACATGCACATGCTTGTCACATCCCTAGCTTTACCTTGCACTAGGCTAGCACTTGGTTGTTGCATCATGTCTATTTTTATTTGAAACTTGAAATGGGGATGTTTAAACCCTAGCACCAAATGGAACTCAACTAGGTTCAATCCAATTTTTTTTCAAAGAACCCAAAATGCCCTTTGAAAATGTTCATGACTTTGATAAAGGTGAAAACCTCTGCCAAAGATGATGAATATATTTCTACGACATTCTGGATCTTTGAACTAACTCATATCGTATTTGAATTGGAGCATTTAAATCCTATAAATATTTTTAAATGCTCTAATAATTCTGAAACTAGTTGTGGGTTGTTGGAAATAATCCAAACACTGCCAGCAATTATTTTCAGTATTTTACAAAATGGATTAGTATTTTTACTATTTCAAAACAGAATAAAAGAAATAGAAAACGGAAACAAAATGAAAAGAGACCTCACCTGACTTACCTGGACGGCCCAATATGCAGCCACCTGGCTGGCCCAGCCCACCAGAGAGCAAAGCCGTCTTCTTCCTCCTGCCAGTAGGCAGAGGGGAAGCGTGGCGCGCATGCATGCGTCCCCGGCCACCTACTGCTTCGCGGTGGCAGCCTCCCCGACATCCTCACGATGCCACGGAGACACCCAGAGCCTCCCCTCGTTCCCCCCCTCCTCTGGCTCCCTCTTCCTCTCTTCCTGTGAGCCCGAGAGCGCGCCGTCGCCATCACCGTGGCTATAGGCCACCACCCACCCAACCAGCGCTACCACGAACTCCGCCACGACTCTGTGGAGCTATACACCGAGGCACGCAACCGCAGAATCCCTGCAACGTTGTCCCCATCGTCTTCATCGCCGCCTCTATCCGGTGATCGCCGTCGTTCAATTTGTGTCGTCCAGGGCGTCCCCGACCTCGCCCTCGACTCCGTCCGACCCCGCTATGAGCCTCCGACGGTTTCCCCTTGTTTTCCCTCTCCAACTCCTCCTCTAGCCGTGTTTTCCGCCGGAGCCGAGAGCTCCCGCCCACCGGACATGTCGCCGTTGTGGCTATGACTGTTGAAGCTCGCAGCCGAGCACACCAATGTGCTCAACACAGCTCCAGGAGCCTGTAGTCACCAGCAGCTCCTCCCCAAGTGCTCTATAGCGCCAACCCGCACAAACCCGTAGCTGCACCGCCGCCAAAACTCGTCGCCAGCGAGATTCCGGCCACCCCACAACCCCCTGTCTGGCCCATTGGATGCGCCCAAGCAAGACCTACTCCCCGATGCCTTCTGCACGACAAACCTCAGCCCCTAGCGCTTTCCTGACGCACGTCCGCTGTTACGTCTTGAGCTTGCGTTTGTTTTCCCCGAAGAGGAAGGGATGATGCAGCAGAGTAGCGTAAGTATTTCCCTTAGTTTTTGAGAAACAAGGTATCAATCCAGTAGGAGGCCACGCTCAAGTCCCTTGTACCTGCACAAAACGATAGCTACTCGCAACCAACGCGATTAGGGGTTGTCAATCCCTTCATGGTCCCTTACGAGAGTGAGATCTGATAGATATAATATTTTTGGTATTTTTGATATAAAGATGCAAAGTAAAAAGTAAAGGCAAAGTAAAAAGCAAAACGATATTAAAGTGACGGAGATTGATATGATGAGAATAGACCCGGGGGCCATAGGTTTCACTAGTGGCTTCTCTCAAGAGCATAAGTATTCTATGGTGGGTGAACAAATTACTGTTGATCAATTGATAGAATTGAGCATAATTATGAGAATATCTAGGCATGATCATGTATATAGGCATCACGTCCATGACAAGTAGACCGAAACGATTCTGCATCTACTACTATTACTCCACTCATCGACCGCTATCCAGCATGCATCTAGAGTATTAAGTTAAAAACAGAGTAACACCTTAAGCAAGATGACATGATGTAGAGAGATAAATTCATGCAATCTGAAATAAACCCCATCTTGTTATCCTCGATGGAAACGATACAATACGTGCCTTGCTTCCCCTTCTGTTACTGGGAAAGGACACCACAAGATCGAACCCAAAGCTAAGCACTTCTCCCATGGCAAGAACTACCAATCTAGTTGGCCAAACCAAACGGATAATTCAAAGAGACTTGCAAAGATAATCAATCATACATAAAAGAATTCAGAGAAGATTCAAATATTATTCATAGGTAGACTTGATCATAAACCCACAATTCATCGGTCTCAACAAACACACCGCAAAAAGAAGATTACATCGAATAGATCTCCACAAGAGAGGGGGAGAACTTTGTATTGAGATTCAAAGAGAGAGAGAAGAAGCCATCTAGCTACTAACTATGGACCCGAAGGTCTAAGGTAAACTACTCACACTTCATCGGAGGGGCTAGGATGATGTAGAAGCCCTCCGTGATGACGGCCCTCTTCCGGCGGAGCTCCGGAACAGGCCCCAAGATGGGATCTCGTGGATACAGAAAGTTGCGGCGGTGGAATTTGGTTTTTGGCTCCTGTTCTGATTGTTTGGGGGTACGTGTGTATATATAGGAGGAAGAAGTACGTCGGTGGAGCACCGAGGGGCCCACGAGGCAGGGGGCGCGCCCTCCACCCTCGTGACCTCCTCTTTGATCCCTTGCAGTAGGGTCCAAGTCTCCTGGATCACGTTCGGTGAGAAAATCATGTTCCCGAAGATTTTATTCCGTTTGGACTCCGTTTGATATTCTGTTTCTCTGAAACACTGAAATAGGCAAAAAACAACAATTCTGGGTTGGGCCTCCGGTTAATAGGTTAGTCACAAAAATAATATAAAAGTGGAAAATAAAGCCCAATATAGTCCAAACAGTAGATAATATAGCATGGAGCAATCAAAAATTATAGATACATTGGAGACGTATCAGGCATCCCCAAGCTTAATTCCTGCTCGTCCTCGAGTAGGTAAATGATAAAAAGAGAATTTTTGATGCGGAGTGCTACTTGGCATAATTTCAATGCAAATCTTCTTAATTGTGGTATGAATATTCAGATTAGAAAGATTCAAGACAAAAGTTTATATTGACATAAAAATAATAATACTTCAAGCATACGAACAAAACAATTATGTCTTCTCAAAATAACATGGGCAAATAAAGTTATCCCTACAAAATCATATAGTCTGGCTATGCTCCATCTTCACCACACAAAGTATTTAAATCATGCACAACCCTGATGACAAGCCAAGCAATTGTTTCATACTCTTAACTTTTTCAAAACTTTTTCAATCTTCACGCAATACATGAGCGTGAGCCATGGACATAGCACTATAGGTGGAATAGAATGGTGGTTGTGGATAAGACAAGAAGGAGAAGATAGTCTCACATCAACTAGGCGTATCAACGGGCTATGGAGATGCCCATCAATAGATATCAATGTGAGTGAGTAGGGATTGCCATGCAACGAATGCACTAGAGCTATAAATGTATGAAAGCTCAACAAAAGAAACTAGTGGGTGTGCATCCAACTTGCTTGCTCATGAATACCTAGGGCAATTTGAGGAAGCCCATCATTGGAATATACAAGCCAAGTTCTATAATGTAAAATTCCCACTAGTATATGAAAGTGACAACATATGAGACTCTCTATATGAAGAACATGGTGCTACTTTGAAGCACAATATATGAGACTCGCTATATCATGGTGCTACTTTGAAGCACGAGTGTGGAAAAAGAGATAGTAGCATTGCCCCTTTTTTTGGGCCTTCTTTTTTTCTTTGGCCTTTCTCTTTTTTTATTGGGACGATGCTCTATTGAATGATGATCATCACACTTCTATTTATTTACAACTCAATGATTACAACTCGATACTTGGAACAAAGTATGACTCTATATGGATGCCTCCGATGGTGTACCGGGATATGCAATGAATCAAGAGTGACAAGTACGAAAATTATGAATGGTGGCTTTGCCACAAATACTATGTCAACTACATGATCATGCTAAGCAATATGACAATGATGGATGTGTCATGATGAACTAGATGGTGGAAAGTTACATGGCAATATATCTCGGAATGGCTATGGAAATGCCATGATACGTAGGTATGGTGGCTGTTTTGAGGAAGGTATATGGTGGGTGTATGATACCGGCGAGATGTGCGCGGTATTAGAGAGGCTAGCAATGGTGGACGGGTGAGAGTGCGTATAATCCATGGACTCAACATTAGTAAAGAACTCACATACTTATTGCAAAAATCTATTAGTTATTGAAGCAAAGTACTACGCGCATGCTCCTAGGGGGATAGATTGGTAGGAAAAGACCATCGCTCGTCCCCGACCGCCACTCATAAGGAGGACAATCAATAAATACATCATGCTCCGTCTTCTTAACATAACGGTTCACCATACGTGCATGCTACGGGAATCACAAACTTCAACATGAGCATTTCTCAAATTCACAACTACTCAACTAGCACGACTCTAATATCACCATCTCCATATCTCAAAACAATTATCAAGTTTCAAACTTCTCATAATATTCAACACACTCATAAGAAAAATATATTTAATCTTGAACGGCTGAAATAATTAAAGCAAATTACCATGCTATTTTGTAGGACTCTCAAAATAATCTAAGTGAAGCATGAGAGAACAATGGTTTCTATAAAACAAATCCACGGATGTGCTCTAAAAGATATAAGTGAAGCACTAGAGCAAAAACTATATAACTCAAAAGATATAAGTGAAGCACATAGAGTATTCTAATAATTTCCGAATCATGTGTGTCTCTCTCAAAGAGGTGTGTTCAGCAAGGATGATTGTGGAGAACTAACAAATGAAGACTCAAATAATACAAGTCTGCTCCAAGAAAAACACATATCACGTGGTAATTAAAAATATAGCTCCAAGTAAAGTTACCGATAGAAGTAGACGAAAGAGGGGATGCCTTCCGGGGCATCCCCAAGCTTTGGATTTTAGGTGTCCTTAGATTATCTTGGGGGTGCCATGGGCATCTCCAAGCTTAGGCTCTTGCCACTCCTTGTTCCATAATCCATCAAATCTTAACCCAAAACTTGAAAACTTCACAACACAAAACTTAAAGTAGAAAATCTCGTGAGCTCCGTTAGCGAAAGAAAACAAAACACCACTTCAAGGTACTGTAATGAACTCATTATTTATTTATATTGGTGTTAAACCTACTGTATTCCCACTTCTCTATGGTTTATAAACTATTTTACTAGCTATAGATTCATCAAAATAAGCAAACAACACATGAAAAACCGAATCTGTCAAAAACAGAACAGTGTGTAGTAATCTGTAGCTAACGCAAGATATGTGCCGGTGTCAAAACCGGCGGATCTCGGGTAGGGGGTCCCGAACTGTGCGTCTAGGCCGGATGGTAACAGGAGGCAAGGGACACGAAGTTTTACCCAGGTTCAGGCCCTCTTGATGGAGGTAAAACCCTACGTCCTGCTTGATTAATATTGATGATATGGGTGTTACAAGAGTAGATCTACCACGAGATCAGAGAGGCTAAACCCTAGAAGCTAGCCTATGGTATGATTGTATGTTGTGATTGTTGTTCTACGGACTAAATCGTTCCGTTTATATAGACACCGGAGAGGGTTAGGGTTACACAAGGTCGGTTACAAAGGAGGAGATATCCATATACGTATTGCCTAGCTTGCCTTTCACGCCAAGTAGAGTCCCATCCGGACACGAGACGAAGTCTTCAATCTTGTATCTTCATAGTCTAACAGTCCGGCCAATGGAGATAGTCCGGCTGTCCGGAGACCCCCTAATCCAGGACTCCCTCAGTAGCCCCTGAACCAGGCTTCAATGACGATGAGTCCGCCGTGCAGTTGTCTTCGGCATTGCAAGGTGGGTTCCTTCTCCGAATACATCACAGAAGAATTTGAATACAAGGATAGTGTCCGACCCTGCAAAATAAGTTCCACATTCCACCGTAGAGAGAATAATGTTTTCACAGATCTAATTCGCTAGCTTGTTTTGGCAACATGACGTTACGTGATGGCCCGGTGATTATTCGAACCGTTTCTTTTAACAAGCCCCGCACATAACGCGAGGCAGTTTTTCGACACGTCTTGTCAAAGCAGAGATCGTGTCCCCTTATAACGGGATTCTCATCAATACGGGCGTGGGTAACCCAACCGCGCCATCAATTGCGGCACTTGGGGGATAAACGAGTTTTACTAGGCAAGTGGGGACGCTTAATTTTGTCCGCCCATATAAAGGGATAAGGATTCACCTTTCTATCCACGCCTTCTTCCCCCTCTGCTCATCTACTCCCGCACACTCGAGCTCTAGCGCCCAAGCTCTCACTTCCATCTCAACCTTCTCCCACCATGTCCGGAGCGGGAGGCAAGTGGATGGTCTCCTCCGTCACAGAGGGAGACATCAAGAAACTGAGGAGAGCCGGATACCTGCCCGACGACATCGCGCACCAGCTCCCAGATGAGGGGCAGCTCATCCCCACCCCCAGGCCCCATGAGAGGGTGGTATTCCTCACCCATTTCCTCCGCGGACTGGGATTCCCTCTCCATCCCTTCGTTTGGGGGCTCATGTTTTGTTACGGCCTGGATTTCCATGATCTTGCCCCGAACTTCATCCTCAACATCTCGGCGTTTATCGTCGTGCGCGAGGCCTTCCTCCACATCAAGCCCCACTTCAGCTTATGGCTGAAGACCTTCAATGTCAAGCCGAAGGTAGTGAGCGGCCGCCAGGCAGAGTGCGGAGGCGCCATGGTGGGCAAGATGCCCAACATAACATGGCTCGAGGGCTCCTTCGTGGATACCATAAAGGGGTGGCAATTGGGGTGGTTCTATATCACCGAGCCGCACGACCCCGCATGGGTAGCGGGCCCCAAGTTCCGATCTAGCATCCCCATGCGGCTCACCTGCTGGAAAGAGAAGGGCCTGTCCTGGGGTAATCCAAAAGAGCTGACCGGACTCCAGACATGTATTCAAAACATGGTGGACAAGAAGCTCAAGCTTGTCAACATAGTCCAGGTTATGCTCATCTGCCGGATACTCCCGTGCCAACAACGGGAGTTCACCTTGTGGGAGTTCAACCCGGCGCAGCATCGAACTCTGAACAGGCTCTTCGACACGACTCATGAAGATGCCTGGAGGGTGCTATTCAAGGGCACCGAAGTCCCTCCCCCCATAACTGAGGATCACGGATTCAGCGCGAAGCGCCAAGCCAGTGCGGTAAGTTGTTTTACCTTTCACAGGATACTTGATTTCTATATAGATTGACTCTATGCGGGATCTAAACTCCCGTGCCTTTGACAGGACTGGCAGAAGATGGCAGGACAGATCGACTATCCGGCTCCTTTGCCCGAAGGCCCTGCAGACGCCCTCCTGGCGAAGATGTTGACTCCGGCCCCTTATAAGGTGCCGGAGAAGACCAAGAAGGCCAAGGGAGCTCGAAAGAGTTCCCGACGCCAGGCGTCGTTGGACTCACCGTCCGATGACTCTACGGCGCACTCTTCCCCTGAAGACGAGGAAGAGGAAGAAGAGGCTCCCCCACCGACTGGGGGAGAGAAGAAAAGGAAGGCCGCCCGAACTGGGGAGGCCAGAGGGTCCAAGAAGAGAAGGACTCTCCTTCCGGACAGCTCCACCGCCGCCGACGAAAGTGGAGACGAGTGGTTGCCCAGGGCCAAGCCCCCGGGGAGATCGTACGTATTCGGATACCAAAGTTATCCATAGGATTCCTTTGTCGCACTACTTTTCCTGACGCCAAACTCAATTGTGCAGGTCGCCCCGAGCCGATATAGAGGTATCATCGGACGGCTCCCTGGGCTCGTCGGACATGGATAGCGATCCAGTCCCGACCGCCACCTCCCCTCATCCTGTCGACGACGCCGATGTGTTGTCTCAAGAGGCACCGGATCGAGGGGGGACCATCCCGGAGGCGCCTAAAGGCGACCTTCCGGACTCCGGGAGCCGAGGGGACGGGGTCCTTGAGAGCTCCAAGTTCGGCCCTCAGTTGAACACCGCGCCAGATCCTCCAATAGTTCTGGACTTGGGTAGGCGGTCCCCTTCTAAGAGGGGCGAAACGCCAGTGCCGGTGACCTCTGCCCATCCAGAGGCACCGGACAGCCTGCTGGAAGCGCTTTGCAGCGCTTCCATCGACGAGGAGCACCGCACCATCATGAGTGCGGTGATCCAGAAGGTTCAGTCCCCCAAGAGCGGATTGACTGAAGCCTGTGCCAGCCTTCTAACAGGCTTCGAGGTAAGTGTTTTAAAACGTAGTAGAAGTATTACCGCATAGACAGTAGCCCCTGATGCTTTGTTCGGTGTTCACAAAGAAAAGCCGAACAGAGGATCAAATAATATCGCAGGAGTCTAATATAAGTATGTCAATATGCATATGCAGGCTTCTCTGCTGGCGTCCGCCGCACTAACTGCGGAGGTCGCCATACTGAAGCAGGACCTCCATGGGTCCAAGAAAGAACCCGGCCTTGCCAAGAGGCAGCTCGAGGAGAACGAGGGTAAGTAATACCCCGTTTACAGATATGTGTATATAAAAAAGGACGCGATTGCAAAATGATAGGATCATTGTATGTTTTGCCAGGGGCCACGATCGAGGTGGCGACCCTGAAGCAAGCGCTGACCAAGGCCGATGATATAGCGGCCAAGGAGCGCACTGAGCGAGAGAGGCACAAGGCTCGGGTGGGCGAGGTGCAGCAAGAGCTCCAGGCTCTCGTGACGAAGCACGAGGCGTTGGAGCTTGACTTGAAGACGCGAGAGTCAGAGCTTGTCGCGACCCGTGAGAGCGCGAAGAGTGTCAAGGCCGAGGCCCAGAAGGCCCTTTAGGAGATCGACGCGATGAAGAAGATAGCGGCGGGTAAGGCTTTCTATATGCAAAGCAAGCATGTAAAAGTGAATTACCGATTACTTACCCGAATCCGGAGCTCTTCAGGAGCATGCGCAGATTTGCCCCGCAGTGTGTCCGATGCCGCACAATTCTACCAGGCCGAGGACGGAAGCTCGACAGAGAAGCTGTTCTGGTCTTAGTATGCTGAGGCCAAACATCCAGTGCCAATGAGTGACCAGCTGAAGCAGATGGTCGAGCTACATGAGGCGGCCGATCATGCCATGATGGGCTTCATAGTCCGGTTGTGGCCTGGCGACGCCCTTCCGAACAGCTTCTTCGGCCTGGTGAGGCGGCTTGTGGATGCCTGCCCCCGGCTGGAGGTCGTCAAGCGATCCGTCTGCATAGAAGGTGCACGCCGGTCTTTCGCCCATGTAAAAATGCAGTGGGTCAAGCTAGACGCTGTGAAGCTGATCAAGGAGGGGCCACCAGAGGGCAAGGAGCACTGCCACCCCGAGATGTACTACGAGGGTGTTCTGCCGGGTGCCCGTCTTATCGCGGATGAGTGTTCGCAAAATGTAATATTTGAATGAGACTTGCTCGTATTGTCCTATATGTATGAAAACTTGTATCATGTTCGCTATGCAACGCTTGTTAGAATTTAAAATATTACCTTCTGTTTGGTTGTTTATCCAATCTGAGAGATGGCTAGTCCTCGGCTTCTGCCCCCATGCCATGAGTGCTGGGGTGTTCGGGATAAACCTGAGCACTCTTGTTCCCATGTTTGGGTCCTTCGATGGAGGTGCTCAGCACAACGAACAAGGCAACCAGACTAATAATGCTTTATCACTCTCACTTAGCCATAGAATTCTATAATTTTAAATTTCGGCGAAGCCCCTAGTATTTGGAAGGCCGAATTCGGGGCGCGATACACGCATGTAAGCCAGATGGAGCCGGCGCCTCGCCCTAAGCGGCATAAGTCTTTAGGGACTCAAAAAACCTCGCCAAACAGCGACCAGTCTCTCGCCTTATTATGACAGTCAGTTTTAGCATTCTCTACTGAGGTGCTCGGCCTGGCAGAACCGGGGCACAATCGCAGTAGTTCTCCTAGTGCCACCTTAGTTGATAGAGCGGAACATAAGGTACCAAAACATAGGAGCCGGGCAAACCCAACATTTGACCAAAGACATGATTCAGAGCTGATGCATATAATGCTATAAGTTCGGGGTGTCGCACTTGTGAAAGTGTTCGGACTTTTCACACCATATTGTGGGTACGTAAGCCCCTGGTGCATTGGCCGTACCAGAGTGTACCGTTGCAAGGCGTCATTAATGAACACACATATATATATAACAAAAATGCAATAATAGTCGTAATGTCATGCATTGTATATTAAAAAATTGCATTAAAGCAGAGTGATACAGATAGTGCAATAAGCAAAAGAGTAGGACTATGTCCCTTCCAAGGGCGAGCTGAGGAATGATATGAAATCTGTAATCAACCTGGGAATTCTGTTGTATAACGTAGTTGTCTGCCTCCTTGGTTGTTGTATCATGTGTTCGGCAATAGAGCTGTCGGACAGTGTTTCCAGAGATTAAAGTCCTGAAAGAAAAAGAAAAATAACCAAACGGGAAGCCCCTAGTGCGGTTTAGGCCGCGTTTTGGGGCGTGCCGTAGTTGTGCCCCCCCTCCCCACCTGTGCCCATGGTATTTTTAATGTGTAATTATGTACGCGCGGCACGAATAACGCCGTTGGGCTGGGATTGGGGTGGCCGCCGTATTGCTACGCGAGCTCAGATCGCGCCAGGCGATCTGTTTGCCGATTGCCCCGAGCGCGCTTGAAGGTGTCCGGGCTTTGAAATGCCAAACTGGTAGATTGCCTTGAGAGGCTGCTTTGCGCTTCTACTGCAAGGGCCGCGGTGTGCTCCTCTGTTCGGAGAGAGCGCTATGTGTTTCCATTGACTGTAATAACTCCGCGAGGTCCTGGCATCTTCAGCTTGAGGTATGCATAATGTGGTACCGCATTGAATCTAGCAAATGCGGTTCGTCCGAGCAACGCGTGATAACCACTGCGGAACGGGACTATATCGAAGATTAACTCTTCGCTTCGGAAGTTATCCGGGGATCCGAAGACCACTTCCAGTGTAATTGAGCCTGTGTAGTGGGCCTCTATGCCTGGAATGATGCCCTTAAAGGTCGTTTTTGTGGGTTTGATCCTTGAGGGGTCTATACCCATTTTGCACACTGTGTCCTGATAAAGCAGGTTCAGTCTGCTGCCGCCATCCATAAGGACTCTAGTGAGGTGAAATCCGTCGATGATTGGGTCTAGGACCAGTGCATATGATCCATGGACTCAACATTAGTCATAAAGAACTCATATACTTATTGCAAAAATCTAGAAGTTATCAAAGAAAAGTACTACGCGCATGCTCCTAGGGGGATAGATTGGTAGGAAAAGACCATCGCTCGTCCCCGACTGCCACTCATAAGGAAGACAATCAATAAATAAATCATGCTCCGACTTCATCACATAACGGTTCACCATACATGCATGCTACAGGAATCACAAACTTCAACACAAGTATTCTTTAAATTCACAACTACTCAACTAGCATGACTCAAAACAATTATCACCTCCATATCTCAAAACAATTATCATGCTTCAATCTTTTCTTAGTATTCAACACACTCAAAAGAAAGTTTCACAAATCTTTAATACCAAGCATATTATTATTAAGCAAATTACCATGCTATTAAGAGACTCTCAAAATAATTTAAGTGAAGCATGAGAGATCAATAGTTTCTTTAAAACAAATCCACCACCGTGCTCTAAAAGATCTAAGTGAAGCACATAGAGCAAAATTATAACAGTCAAAAGATATTAGTGAAGCATATAGAGCAAAATTACTTAGCTCAAAAGATATAAGTGAAGCACATAGAGTATTCTATCATATTTTAATTCATGCATGGCTCTCTCAAAAGGTTTGTACAGAAAGGATGATTGTGGCATACTAACAAACAAAGACGCAACTAATACAAGACGCTCCAAGCAAAACACATATCATGTTGGTGAATAAAAATATAGCTCCAAGTAAATTACCGATGGAAGTGGACGAAAAGAGGGGATGCCTTCCGGGGCATCCCCAAGCTTTGACTTTTTGGTGTCCTTGGATTATCTTGGGGGTGCCATGGGCATCCCCAAGCTTAGGCTCTTGCCACTCCTTGTTCCATAATCCATCACAAGAATTCACCCAAAACTTGAAAACTTCATAATACAAAACTCAAAATAGAAAACTCGTGAGCTCCATTAGCGAAAGAAAACAAAAGACCACTTCAAGGTACTGTAATGAACTCATTCTTTATTTATATTGGTGTTAAACCTACTGTATTCCAACTTCTCTATGGATTATGAACTATTTTACTAACCATAGATTCATCAAAATAAGCAAACAACACACGAAAAACAGAATCTGTCAAAAACAGAACAGTCTGTAGTAATCTGTAGCTAGCGCAAGATCTGGAACCCCAAAATTCTAAAATAAATTGCTTGACGTGAGGAATTTATCTATTAATCATCTGCAAAAAGAATTAACTAAATAGCACTCTTTAAATAAAAATTACAGCAGTTCTCGTGAGCACTAAAGTTTCTGTTTTTTACAGCAAGTTCAACAAGACTTTCCCCAAGTCTTCCCAACGGTTCTACTTGACACAAACACTAATTAAACACAAAAAACACAAACAAAACACAGGCTATATAATTTATTTATTACTAAACAGTAGCAAAAAGCAAGGAATAAAAATAAAATTGGGTTGCCTCCCAACAAGCGCTATCGTTTAACGCCCCTAGCTAGGCATAAAAGCGAGGATAGATCTAGGTATTGCCATCTTTAGTAGGCAATCCATAAGTGCCTCTCATGATAGTTTCATTTGTTAATTTTATTTTATTTCTTGGAATGTGTTCCATGCCCTTTTTTAGTGGAAATTGAAATCTAATATTCCCTTCCTTCATATCAATAATCGCACCAACCGTTCTAAGGAAAGGTCTACCAAGAATAATAGGGCAAGAAGGATTGCAATCTATATCAAGAACAATGAAATATACGGGCACATAATTCCTATTTGAAACAATAAGAACATCATTAATTCTTTCCATAGGTTTCTTAATAGTGGAATCCGCAAGATGCAAGTTTAGAGAGCAATCATCAAAGTTACGGAAATCTAGCAAATCACACAAAGTCTTGGGAATAGTGGAGACACTAGCACCCAAGTCACACAAAGCATAAAACTCATGATCTTTAATTTTAATTTTAATAGTTTGTTCCCATTCATCATAGAGTTTTCTAGTGATAGAAACTTTCAACTCAAGTTTTTCTTCATAAGATTGCATCAAGGCATCAACAATATGTTCGGTGAAGGCTTTATTTCGACTATAAGCATGTGGAGAATTTAGCACGGATTGAAACAAGGAAATACAATCAACTAAAGAGCAACTTTCATAATTAAATTCCTTGAAATCCAATATAGTGGGTTTAGAGACATCTAGATTTTTATTTCTTTCAATCCCACTTTCATCAATTTCATCATTAAGATCTAAATACTCCAAATTTTTAGAACGCCTTCTAGGTAAAGGAAGATCATATTCAGTTTCATCAAGATTCATATTGCAAAACAAAGATTTAATAGGAGACACATCAATAACTTTTAGATCTTCATCTTGATTTTCAAAGGAATTGGAAGAACACGCTTTAATAAAGGCATCTTTGGAAGCACGCATCCTAGCGGTTCTTTCTTTACACTCATCAATTGAAATTATCATGGCTTTAAGAGACTCATTGATATCATGCTTAGGTGGAATAGATCTAAGTTTCAAAGCATCAACATCAAGAGCAATTCTATCAACGTTCCTAGCCAAATCATCAATCTTAAGCAATTTTTCTTCAATCATAGTGTCGGTGTCAAAACCGGCGGATCTTGGGTAGGGGGTCCCAAACTGTGCGTCTAGGCCAGATGGTAACAGGAGGCAAGGGACACAAAGTTTTACCCAGGTTCGGGCCCTCTTAATGGAGGTAAAACCCTATGTCCTGCTTCATTAATATTGATGATATGGGTGTTAGAAGAGTAGATCTACCACGAGATCAGAGAGGCTAAACCCTAGAAGCTAGCCTATGGTATGATTGTATGTTGTGATTGTTGTCCTACGGACTAAAACCCTTCGGTTTATATAGACACCGGAGAGGGTTAGGGTTACACAAGGTCGGTTACAAAGGAGGAGATATCCATATACGTATTGCCTAGCTTGCCTTCCACGCCAAGTAGAGTCCCATCCGGACACGAGACGAAGTCTTCAATCTTGTATCTTCATAGTCTAACAGTCCGGACAATGGAGATAGTCCGGCTATCCGGAGACCCCCTAATCCAGGACTCCCTCAGTAGCCCCTGAACCAGGCTTCAATGACGACGAGTCTGGCGCGCAGTATTATCTTCGGCATTGCAAGGCGGGTTCCTCTCCAAATTCTGTGTACCTGTCGAAATAATGTCCGGTTCCTTGTGATGGTTTGTACTCCTTGGCTTCTACGCCCAATAATGGCCACTTTCCACATGTCGAGCGAATGTGAAGAGCCAGGGTGTTTTCACATTTACCCCCCTAGCTATGTAAATGAGCCGCCTATTTAAAAAGATGAGGATTCAGATCCAAATCACATCATCCTCCCTTGCCGAGTCTTCATTGAAGCGTACCCGACAGAGATCCATTCCACCATGGTCGGTCGACGCAGCTCCTCCTCTCGCACCCCTAGTTCCAAGCCTGGAGATTGGGAGAGATGTTCCATCCCACACAACAAATTGGTGATGCTTCAGTCCAAGGGATTTCTTCCCCCAGCGTACCTGGTCCCGGTTCGAGCCGGGCTTGTCACCTACAATGATGGAGAGCAAGCGGAGAGTCGTCCCAATCCCTCCAAGGGAGAGCAGGTATGCCTTGTCCCTTATCTGGTAAGAGGGCTCGGATTCCCAATTCATCCGTTTCTCCGGGGGCTTCTGGAGTTCTATGGCCTCCAGCTGCACAACCTTACGCTTGCCTCCCTGCTGCATATCGCGGGATTCGTAGCCCTTTGCGAGTTATTTTTGGGCTGTGTGGCCCATTTTGCTCTGTGGAAGAAGTTGTTCTACCTTGTGCCCCGTTCTAAGAAGGGGTCAATATATCAAGTGGGTGGAGCCGAAGTGTGGCGTATTGCTGGGACCGGATACCTGTCCGGGACCCCGAAGAAGACGTCCGAAGACTGGCCTTCAGAATGGTTTTATATAGAAGATGTCCCACTTCCGGACCCTATTTGGATCGGCCTTCCTGAGTTTGACAACGCCCCTTTGAAGAAGCGCCGGAGCTGGCGTCCACGGAGCTTCCTGGAGGAAGACGACAGGGACATTCTTTATTTGATGAGCCGGATAAGTTCTTTAGCTCGATTCGGATTGACCATGATCGAGATCATGGCTATATGCATTATGCGGGGGGTGCAGCCGCTCTAGTATAGAGGCTACCCCATGTGGGATTTCAACGGGGAGGATGACGCCACCCGCCACGGCCGCAAAGGGCCGGGATCGGCTGCTGATCTAATAAAGATCTTGTCCACTTTGTACAAGGGAGAAGAGGAGGAATTCCTCCTTGTCAACCCACAGGGCGGATTATCTATGTACAATCCTCCGAGCTGGGTAAGAGGAGACTTTTTCTCGCCCATCCATTTCGTATTCCCGTAGTTTAAGTATTCGTTCTAGCGATTTCATCGCAGGAGTTGCGCCAGGCAGTAAAGGAGATAAACAGCCCTCCTCCACAGCCCGAGGACCCTGGATGGTCCCTTGACCCGGCCTCCCAGGAGAATCCGGACATATCCGTGGAGCTGATTGACGGGGTATTTTACCAAGGGAGTAATGACAATACCTTGGTGGCCATTACGGCCGATTACCCTGGGCTAGTTCCAGCCTCACAGGTGACTGAGACCGAAGTCCCAGCACTTAAAAAGGGATCCGTCCTTGTGCTCTTTTTTATTGCCATATAACAGCCCTGTTTTGCCGGGGAGGTCCTCTGGGCAGAAGGCCGAGCCTGTGGCAACTAGCCAACAAGGGGCCACTAGGCCAGGCAGGCTGAAAAGATCCGCAGTCCGGATTGAGGCACCGGCGCAGCGGTATGGCACGTTGTCTTTATTGCAAGACATTATTTACAGAGGCGTATTAACGCCCATGCCTTCTTTTCAGGAAAAAGAGCGCTCTCCGGACTATACCCGGAGAGGCTACCAATCGCGCCTCCACAAGCCAGGCTCCAAGGTTGGACTCAGAGGTGGGAACGAGTACAAGGCGTGCGCCGGGTGCTCCTCCGACAAAGGATACGGATAGACTGTCCGCCACCCATTTCGAGGTGGAAAGTGCCATGAACCATAGGCGTCACCGGACTGTTCTTCATGACGCTTGTTTCTCCCAAGAGGCATTGGATGCCTTCAACTCGGGAGATGCGCACATCCGTGCCGCTCAAAATGGTCTAGCCAGAGCCACGGAGCAGTATGTAAAAGACATACGGGTGAGAAAATTTGATGATTATATATATCAGTAGCCCCTGAGACTTGAAACAGTTAGGATAACTGGTTTAAGGATCATTTGTTATGTAGGTGCTTACAGAAAAGAATACTCAACTGTCCCAGGAGCTGGAAGAGTGCAAAGCCCAACTTCAGGCCGCACCAGGGGAGCCCAAAGAGACCCCCTCTAGTAACATATCCGTCAAATGATAAGTATCATATTAGAGTGCGGCTTTATATGCAGATCTGACGATAAAATTGCAGATGACGCTGGAGTGAATCTGGATAAGCAACAACTCATACGCCAGCTGAAGGCCGGTGAGAGCGTGCTTACAAGGGTGAGGCAGGAGAAGAATGATCTCCAAGATGCCAACACCAAGCTGGGCGTGGAACTAAAAGATGGTCGTGCCCAACTGTCGGACTCTGTTAAGGGGAATCGGCAGCTTCGACGCGGCATATTTAGTAAGTGCTTGAACGAACTTTGAAAAAGAGTTCGGCAAGGAAGCTGGCTGACAGAGTTATGTCTGTAGGTATGCTAACAGGTCATCCTACCGAGGAGATGCCTAGTTCAACGGGTGATCTTCTTCCCGAGCTCGCACAGTTGCACAAACGAGTTCGGCAGGTGATGCAAGGCGTTGCCCAGGCCTTGTGGCCGTCCATCTCCATACCCGAAGGCCTTGGAGAGCTTGCAGAAAAGCTGAAGGGAGCACGGCGGCGCTTCCGATTATGGAAGATATCAGCCTGCCGTCAGGGCGCCAGGGAAGCTTGGGCAATGGTGAAGACACGGTACACGAAGGCTGACCCGAACCACATGGCCGAAGTCGGACCTGTGGGGCCTGATGGAAAGGAGATCCCTATGAATTTAGTGTACGGCCAAGTAGAATTGGCCGCAAAGTATTCCCAACAGGACTATAGACTAGACAGCCTATTGGATGGCATTGAAGAGGAATTCAACCAGTCAAATTGACTATGTAATTTTAAAGTGACATATATGATGCCTTCTAGCCGGATTGTAGATCGTTTGTCGTGGCGGACCTTTTCGCTTCAACCTCGTGACCCGACAGTCTGGATTGTATCCGAATACCCTCTCGGTTATATAAGAACCGGGGCATGCATGGAGACCAGGCGTAGGGGTCATTAGTGCTTTATCAGACAAGTGCCCAACTAGTTATGTTATATTACATGGGTAGTAAGAAACATCTTCCAGAGAGAATAGTTCCGTTAAGGGTTCCTTTCCCTGGGTAGGCATGCCCTAAAGTGCATGTCCATACTGCGACAAGAAGCGCAGTGAAAACGTCTGGGGGCAGATATGGATAATAGATAAAAGTCATCTTTTGTTCACCAATCGAATATTCTCTTAAGAACGCTAGCTTTCGGCTTCACCCAGTCTGAGGTACATGTCCGGCTGACCCGGCGGTAACAATCGCAGAGGTTCTCCCCTTATGCCCTAGCCGAATTAACGGGAACGTAGGGCATAAATACAAGAGCCAGGCAACCCAGCTTGGCCAAAACTTAAGTCATATTGATGCATATAATGGTGAAAAAAGGTACATGCGGAAGTATAACACATGTGTTGGGCGTGGGGCCCAGATAAATAATTTAAGCTTCTGAGAGAGAAGCCCCCAGGTATGAAGAGTGCGGCTAGCGCATCTGTGATGTATGAGTGAGGAACAAGGTGACCCTTGAAGGCCTATGGATTTAAAAAGAAAGAAAGGGAAACAAGACAGATGATGCATATGCAGAAAATGGACGAAGGGATGGGACTAACATAAAGTCCGAAGCTAGGCGTAGAATCTTCGGAGCCTGGCTGCGTTCCATGGGTTCGGCTTGAGTCGACTGGTCGATGCATCCCGCAGTCGGTACGCTCCACCGGTCAGAACTTGGTCGATAATGAAGGGACCTTCCCATTTGGGCTCGAGCTTGTTCTTTTTCTTATCCGGCAGCCGTAGAACTAGTTCACCAACGTTATAAGTTTTGTCCCGTACTTCTCTGCTTTGGTATCTGCGAGCCTGTTGCTGGTAAAATGCGGAACGAGCTTTGGCTACGTCGCGCTCTTCCTCCAATGTGTCCAGACCGTCCTGCCGATGGAGCTCGGCTTCTCTTTCTTCGTACATGCGCACTCGAGGTGAGTCATGAATTATGTCATAGGGCAGGACTGCCTCTGCGCCGTACACCATAAAAAATGGTGTATATCCGGTACTACGATTCAGCGTGGTCCGCAGTCCCCAGAGTACGGAGTCAAGCTCCTATACCCAGTGCGTATCAGACTCCATTAAGGAGCACACTAATCGGGGTTTAATGCCGCTCATTATAAGACCATTTGCTCGTTCGACTTGACCGTTGGTTTGTGGGTGATAGACTGAAGCGTAATCGAGCTTGATGCCCATTTTGCTGCACCAGAGTTTTACCTCGTCGGCCGTGAAGTTCGTGTCGTTATCAGTGATGATGTTGTTGGGGACGCCGTAACGGTGTACAATCCCGGATATGAAATCTATCACCAGTCCGGATTTGGCTATTTTTACCGGTTTAGCCTCTATCCATTTGGTGAATTTATCCACTATGAACAATAAGTATTTTTTTCTTGTGGGTTCCCCCTTTAAGGGGTCCGACCATGTCAAGCCCCCAGACCGTGAAGGGCCATGTAATGGGGATCGTTTGGAGGGCGGTGGGTTTCATGTGGCTTTGATTTGCAAAGAGCTGGCAACCGGTGCAATGTTGGACCAAGTCCTGTGCATCTGCCCGGGCCGTTGGCCAATAAAATCCTGTGTGGAAGGCCTTGCTTAGAAGAGCCCGGGCTGCGGCGTGATGACCGCCGAGTCCGGCGTGAATTTCTGCCAAAAGATTCCGCCCTTCCTCTTCGGAGATGCACCTTTGAAGGACTCCGGTAGCGCTTTTTTGTACAATTCTCCCTCGTGGACCCTGTAGGCTTTGGATCGCCGCACTATGTAGCGTGCCTCATTTTGGTCCTCCAGAAGTTCCTGTCTAATTAGGTAGGCTAGGAATGGTTCCATCCACGGGGCAATAATGGCCATTATTTCGTGGGCTGATTGTGTTATTTCGGTGGCGGAGCCTCCGATTGTGTCAGAGAGTTCGGTATCGGGTATTTTGGCCGGGTTCAGACTGTTGTTACCGACGTCCCTTTCCCATGCTATGGATGGCTTGAAAAGCCTTTCCAGAAAAATGTTGGGAGGGACCGCGTCGCGTTTTGCGCCAATGCGGGCGAGGATATCCGCCGCCTGATTGTTTTCCCGAGCCACATGGTGAAATTCGAGCCCCTCGAACCGAGCTGGCATTTTTAGGACGGCATTGCGATAAGCGGCCATTTTTGGATCCTTCGCATCAAAGTCTCCATTTATTTTGGGATATCGCGAGGTTTGAATCCCCGCGCACCTCTAGGCGTTGAATGCCCATGGATACTGCCATCCGGAGACCATGTAGAAGGGCCTCATATTCGGCTGCGTTGTTGGAGTCCGTATACACTATCTGCAGTACGTATTGAACAGAGTCTCCTATTGGGGACGTCAAAACGACGCCAGCCAACATTTTGGAGCCGTCGAAGTGCATGATCCAGTTTGAATATGTGCCATACTCTTTAGGGAGTTCGGTTTCCGTCCATTCAGCGACGAAGTCAGCCAAAACTTGCGATTTAATAGCTTGCCGTGGCTTGTAAGTTATGTCGAACGGGAGGAGCTCAATGGCCCATTTGGCAATCCGGCCCGTCGCGTCGCGGTTGTTTATAATATCGTTAAGTGGTACTTCCGAGACTGTCGTTATCGAACACTCTTGAAAGTAGTGTCACAGCTTCTGGGATGCCATAAATACCGCGTACGCTATCTTTTGATAATGCGGGTACCGTGATTTGCATGGAGTAAGGATAGTGGACACGTAGTAAACCAGCTTTTGAAGGGGAAATTTGTGTCCGTCCATTTCTCGCTCGACGACAAGCACTGCGCTTACTACTTGATGAGTTGCCGCAATGTATAATAGCATTGGTTCACCAATGTTTGGCACGGCCAGGACTGGGTTTGTTACCAATATGGCTTTTATTGAGTCTGGCCATGGCGGCGTCCGTCCACTCAAAGTGTTCGGTGCGCCGGAGGAGGCGATAAAGGGGTAATGCCTTTTCTCCCAAGCGGGAGATAAAGCGGCTTAGAGCCGCCATGCATCCAGTTAATTTTTGTATTTGTTTGAGGTCTATTGGGGTAGCCAACTGTGACAACACTCAGATTTTGGCCGGATTAGCTTCAATACCTCTACTGGAGACAATGAATCCCAGGAGCTTTCCTGCCGGTACGCCGAAAACACATTTTTCCGGATTGAGCTTGATGTCATATGTTCGGAGGTTGTCGAATGTGAGCCTCAAGTCGTCTACTAGAGTTTCGACGTGCTTGGTTTTAACGACCACGTCATCCACGTATGCCTCCACTGTTTTGCCGATCTGGTTTGCCAGGCATGTCTGAATCATGCACTGGTATGTTGCACCGGCGTTTTTTAGCCCGAAGGGCATTGTGTTGAAGCAGAATGGGCCGTATGGTGTGATGAATGTCGTTGCGGATTGGTCTGGCTCTGCCATTTCGATTCGATGGTAGCCAGAGTATGCATCGAGGAAACACAATGAATCATGTCCTGCGGTAGCATCGATGATTTGATCGATGCGGGGGACGGGGAAGGGATCCTTTGGGCAGGCCTTGTTAAGGTCCTTAAAATCGACGCACAAGCGCCAGGATTTGCCCTTCTTTGGTACTATCACCAGGTTTGCTAGCCAGTCCTGATGTTTTATGTCTCTGATGAATCCGGGCTCCAATAGCTTGTCTAGTTCCTCTCCCATGGCTTGTCTTTTAGGCTGAGAGAAACGTCGAAGAGCCTGCTTGACTGGCTTGAATCCTTTTAGGATATTTAGGTTGTGTTCAGCCAGCCTGCGTGGGATTCCTGGCATGTCTGAAGGGTGCCAGGCAAAAATGTCCCAGTTCTCGCGTAGGAACTCTCGCAGTGCGGCGTCGACATCCGGGTTTAATTGTGCCCCGATGGAAGCTGTTTTTGTAGGGTCCGTTGGATGGACTTGGAATTTTACTATTTCGTCCGCCGGCTTAAAGGAGGTGGATTGGGATCTTTTATCGAGTATCACGTCGTCCCTGTTCACCGTGGAGCGCAGCGCAGTTAGTTCTTCGACCGCTAGGGCTTTGGATAGTGCCTCAAGGGCCAGTGCAGCTGTCTTATTTTCGGCGCGGAGTGCTATGTCCGGATCACTAACAAGAGTGATGATTCCGTTGGGCCTGGGCATTTTGAGCTTCATGTACCCGTAATGGGGTATGGCTTGGAAGATTGTAAACGCCTCCCGCCCTAATAGAGCGTGGTATCCGCTGCTGAACGGGGCCACTTGGAATGTAATTTCTTCGGACCTGTAATTATCCGGCGTGCCGAATACCACGTCTAGTGTGATTTTTCCAGCGCAGCGTGCTTCCCGACTGGGGATGATTCCTCTAAAGGTTGTGCTACTTTGCTTAATGCGGCGCCAGTCTATTTCCATCTTTTGAAGAGTTTCCTCATAGATGAGGTTTAATCCGCTGTTGCCGTCCATGAGTACCTTGGTGAGTCAAAAGCCGTCCATGATTGGACTGAGGACCAGTGCGGCTGGTACTCGGGCTGTTCGGAATTTAGGTTCGTCACTGGCATTGAAGGTAATAGCCGTGTCGCTCCAAGGATTTATTTCTGCTATGTGGCAGATTTCGGACATGCTGTGGAGTGTTTGCTTCCGTCTATTATTTGACGCAAAGCTCTCAAAGACCGTTAAGACCGTATTGTTGTCCTCGGGGTGGTGCTCTGTGGTTTTTGAGAGGAGTAGATCCTCACCACTTTTGGCCACTTGCCAGAGTATCCAGCATGCTCTAAGGCTGTGCGTGTTATCGCATCCGCTGTACTATGAATTTTGCAAGGTCCGTTGAGCCATCCCTCCAGTACGGTTCCTTGCCCCGTAGAGGGCTTTTGCTTTTTGGTAGTTAACCCAGGTGTATTGTGATAATGCACCCTTTTATTTCGGACTGGGTTTGTATTCAGGGCCGAATTAGCCAAAAAATTTATTTCGGTTTTCCAGGCGCTTTCCATCGCACAGTACTTTCATACTATGGACACCAAGTCGGCAAAGCGTGTAATTTCGCGACGACTTATGGCGTTGAGGATTCCCTTGTCCGTGCAATTATTGTAGAAGAATGAAATCGCGTCTTCCTCGCGGCAGTCCTTTATCCTGTTCTTGACCAGGAGGAATCTGGCCCAGTAATGGTGTGCTGTTTCTTCGGGCTCTTGCCTAATTTGGGATAGATCGCGTATGTTTGTGTGGGTGGGTGGAATTGCATCTGAATCCTCACCCAATCTGAGGCTCAGTGGCCAAGGAGTTTCCGAACTCGAAAGTTTGGATTCTTGGATGTTTCCCGGTAAATCTAGCCAAGGAGTGACATCCTCTCCTCCGCGGGTATCCAGCTTGGAGGGGTCGAGAATCCGGACGTAGCTAGTCCTTAAGATGGATGAAGGGTTGCCACATTGTTCTTCCACCACTGCAACGTGATGGGTGACCTGGGGAGAGTTAATTTCTCTTAGATCGGGTTTAGGCCCAATCTGATTGTAGTCGAAGCGACTCCCAGGGCGTTGATGCGATCCAAGAGCTCGTTCAGGGAAGAGAGATCCATTGGATCTAACTGCTCGGCGAGTTCCGAGTTGACGTGAAGATTGCTTTCGATGACCCGAGAAGTCATCGTCGGCGCAGCGGCCGAAAAGGCGGTCATAAGAAAACCACCTAGCCGGAGAGTTTGGCCGATAGCCAGAGCTCCCTCAGCGATAGTGTCGTCTTTAAAGACGGGATGAGACATCCTTCCTGGTGGCGACGGCACAGCGGAACTCTCAATGAAAGCACCAATATCGGTGTCAAAACCGGCGGATCTCGGGTAGGGGGTCCCGAACTGTGCGTCTAGGCCGGATGGTAACAGGAGGCAAGGGACACGAAGTTTTACCCAGGTTTCGGCCCCCTTAATGGAGGTAAAACCCTACATCCTGCTTGATTAATATTGATGATATGGGTGTTACAAGAGTAGATCTACCACGAGATCAGAGAGGCTAAACCCTAGAAGCTAGCCTATGGTATGATTCTATGTTGTGATTGTTGTCCTACGGACTAAAACCCTTCGGTTTATATAGACACCGGAGAGGGTTAGGGTTACACAAGGTCGGTTACAAAGGAGGAGATATCCATATACGTATTGCCTAGCTTGCCTTCCACGCCAAGTAGAGTCCCATCCGGACACGAGACGAAGTCTTCAATCTTGTATCTTCATAGTCTAACAGTCCGGCCAATGGAGATAGTCCGGCTATCCGAAGACCCTCTAATCCAGGACTCCCTCACATAGCATTAAAATTCTTTTGCGAAGAAATAAATTATTTAATATTAGATTCAAAATCAGAGGGCATCTTATTATAATTTCCATAAGAGTTATTGTAGGAATTCCCATAATTATTAGAAGGATTACTAGGATATGGCCTAGGATTAAAATTCCCTCATTAAGCGTTGTTACCAAAATTATTCCTACCAACAAAATTCACATCCATAGATTCATTGTTATTCTCAATCAAAGTAGACAAAGACATATCATTAGGATCGGAAGAAACACTCTTAGTAGTAAATAATTTCATAAGTTCATCCATCTTTTCACTCAACACATTGATTTCTTCTATCGCATGCACTTTTTTATTAGATGATCTTTCAGTGTGCCATTGAGAATAATTAACCATAATATTATCTAGGAGTTCAGTAGCATCTCCTAAAGTGATTTCCATAAAAGTGCCTCCCACGACCGAATCTAAAAGATTTCTAGAAGCAAAATTCAATCCCGGCATAAAAATCTATCTATCTATCTATATCTATATCTATCTATCTATCTATCTATCTATCTATCTATCTATCTATACCTCTATACCTATACTAATTACAGACTCCCTAAAAATTACCACGTTAATTAGAATTTACGATCCGTTCATCTGGTGGGACCGAATTATTACGGTGGAGATTAATCCATCTGATCTTCTAATTAGAGGCTGCCTTGAAACCAAGTTAAATTACGGTGGAGATTAATCCATGTTATCCTCCCATGTTTTTTTTCAAACCTGATATTTCCATGTTAATTAGGTAATGTGTTTCCCTAAAAAAAGGTCATGCGTGGATGTACTGCAGCGTAACATGCAATTCCTCATGGAATCCTGAACGCACACGCTGGTCTCTTTACATAATTCCTTCTATGAAAAAAATAGCATCTTCCTCTCTCCAATCTCTATCCCGTATCTCTTATTCCCCATTGGTACGTGTTCCTCCTCCAACTCCTTCGCTCTCCCTCCTCCCCGGCATCTCCTCTAATGCTGTCCTAGACTTCAAAGATCCATCCATGCTACAACCCCATCTCTCTGCCTCTCCTTTCTCCCCAACCTTCAATTCTCCTCTTATTATTAGTTTTTGAATCCAATATGGTTGATGGATCAGATTTGAGGTTTATGTATCCCTGAGTGTTTGACGAAAGGAAGCAGCCATGGAACCCGATGCTCCGAGTTGAGGAATTACGTTGGACTAGCCGCACCGCTACTCACACTCCAAATGATATTCAAGTTCATCTCCTGAGCGAGAAACTAATAAGTCGCCTTGATAAATAACATCTCATCAAGAAAAACTAGGTATTCTCGTGTCTGTCTTTCAGCAATTCTCTTCTCCTTATTAGATTATACGTTTTGGGGAGTGGAGGATAAGCAGCTAGGTGCTCGGCATCGCCTAAAGTGGTAGCCCCACAGTACGTTTTTGTTAAACTGCATATACATCGAGCACCCACGAGGCAGTTTACATATACTGTTTATGTGAAGCTTCACATCTATGTCTTCCCATGAAACCGTCTTTGCTAGATAACAGAATTAGTTGACGGTTCATATATATAGATTTTTTGTATGTTTTTTCTACGAGTAAACGCTATTTCTTAGAGTATCTGTTGGTACCATGGAATATATAGTGCATAGTCTTTCATTGGTAGATCATTAGTAAGATATTAAAATTGTCGCACATGCAAAAAGTAAAGCTATAGATGTATGGTGTACTTAGTTATAAACGCATATGAATTTTTCTTCAAATATAATCAAGAAATCCATATTTCCTAGGTTTGTTTCTAATAATGTCCATGATATTTACTTTTTAATTCCAGTGTTTAGATTTTAGAGATGATGCGTATATTAATACATTTTCAGCTATGGTATCAGACTGCCTATTAGTGATTTCCATATTTGAAGGCCGGAGCTGTTTGCGTTGATAATTATCAAAATATTGTGAGCTATTTTCGTTTTTTTCCCTAAAATTAGCAGATTTATGTGGTCCATTGTGCACAATAGAATGGTTAGAGCATCCCAATATATCTACTTCTGAAAACAGTACTCTAGAACAGGAACTGTAAAAAAACTATATATACTTCTGAAAACAGTACTCTAGAACAGGAGTTGTAAAAAAAATACGTGAGCAAACTTAAGCACTACCATACCATTTGTAAATAGATTGCAGATATTATGTACAATCTTCATCTAGAATTCCAAGTGATTTAAACTACATCCGATTTCATGATAGTCGGTTTATTGATCACAGTTTTGGCTCTAGGTACGGAATCAGTTCCCCTCACCTTTGGTTTCTACCTCTCCGAATTACTCTTCATGTTGCCCCATAGTTAATGCATTTTTTTGGGAAAATCAATGTATAGATCCATTGTTTCTTGGTACAATGCACATGCACTTATGTTTGTTTCTTGGACTGATTCTGTACTGTTGTCTTGCAATGCTTAGAAAACTAGAGTATACTAATTTGAAATTACCCAGTACATCTTTTATATGTCCTCTTTCATAAATGGCTCAATCCAGAATCTATACTGATGACTAAATATAGCAGATATTAGTGGTCATTTTCCCTAAGAAGGCTAGGCGACCCGAGCTTTTAACTTGAGTTCCATAGAAGTTGCTTACTGATCTAGCATTTTTGGGTTTTATAGCACTGTGACAATAATCCTTTGATTTCCTAACTTAACTGAAATCTTACAGTTTCAAACCACAATTTGATAATCATGCATTTGGATGAGGACGACATTATCTCTCACGTGAATTCTGCACTCATGTTTGCAGTTGAACACAATAACTTATTTTTTTTCTTTTGAAAAAACTAACTGAAATTGATTAGTATGCAAAAATTTGTACCCTTCAGCATGACTAAAATGTTGTGAGTTACTACTTCACATAAGTAACAATTATGTTATTTTCTATATGTAAATCACATGTGGAGATGTCGCTCTGGCTGAACCATCTATTTCTCCATTACCAGCCCCAGGCTTTCATCACAACATTATAGGTACCCAGGTACTAACCTATATCTAGACATGTGCTTCTCGGACAGATTGACTCCACTCATTGTGACAAAGCATATGTGTGGCCATGATGCAGACCTTATATATCTTGGCATGAGATTCGATTCCCTTATGTGACACAATTAGATGCTACTTCTCCTATAGATGTATTGGTATCTGCAGCTTCCATTGATTGCTCCCTTTCAGCTACATGATAGCTCACTGGCATTCTCACCTATTGTTCTTTCAAAACGACAATCTGAATCTACTCTATTTCTTATGTGTGTTACTAAGTACTAGCTTTTATTATTTACTTTCTAGCACTGAAATTTTATAATCATTAGGATTTTGAGACACTGAGGTCTCCAATGATCTTAATTTTTCTTTGTGAGATTTATGCACCCAGGTCATATAGTTTTGGTAATTCTCGCTAGATCTTCTTAGTTTTCATCTGAATATAGATATATACTGACAGTAAGACTGGTTATTAAATATCTTTGACATGTTTTATTCTACTGTCTGTTTAAATAGTGTTGGGTGCTCCCATCATCGATTACTTTTTGCATATGAAATATCAAAATTAGTTTTTCAATGTTTCCAGGTAGAAGATGATTTAAGTATAGACATCCGATCTGCGTATTGTAACAACAACCAATTCCAAGACTGGATTATATCAATTGGACCAAACTTGGTTTGGATTAAATGTGCATCGAGTGTCCAAGGGTAGAGAAGCGGCCATGGTCGACAATGGCGCTTGAGGAAATGGATATATGTGGCTTTAAGTTTGTAGGAAGTTGTATACGACCGGAGCAAGTTGTAATATCTCATGCAGACGTACCTCAGCTAAGAGTTTCATTTACCTTCATAGTTGTGCTTTATTTCTTGGGACAACATGCCCTTAACGTTCATATCATGCCCTTAATCGTTACTTCTAATTAAGAACATTAACATCTATTACATTGGTGCCCCTATATCTTGCCTTGACACTTTCAAGACATGTTTGTTTGGTAGATACATGGAGATATGTCATGGCCTCTTGCTGGAAATAGCTGCAGCAGTAGCACTCACCTCATCAAAATATTGGCAAATTGTTTATGTAGTTATTTATGGATGAATTTCGTGATCAACATATTTCGGGCAGTTAGTGAAGACCTCATCACTATGTAGAATATTTTTCTACAGATAGGCTCACCACTATTTTGTTAAAGACGGCATCATTGTCCATCAAATATTTCCCTTTTTCTCTGTGATACGTGATACCATTTATTATAAGGATTTAAATAGGTTAATTGATTAAAAGTGGAACCTGTATTGCGTTCTCATATCTGAGTCATATTTAAGATCATATTTTTATAGTTGTACACATGCTACATCATGATTATATATATACATACTAAATTCTATATTACATACTAAATTCTATAGCATGTTCCTCCAATGAAGCAGATACAAAACAAAGTACAAAAGCATATAAATATACATACTTTATTAACAACTTCCAAATTTAGATCTGGGCTCTTGGTCAGTTCAGTAGTGTATGGTCCATTGTTGTTTTGTAAGTAAAATATGAACAACTGGCAAATCTATATATGGGCACCCAATTCCATTGGAGGAGTATATGTGACTTTAAACCTGATCATAATTGTGTTGTTTGTTATATTGTCTTTTACCGGACGCCTTTATGGAGACTGTTAGTATGTTTCTACCGAACAGCACTATAAGTTCTTATTCTCAATTTCTTATATTGGCCATTCTTCTACTTAGTTACAAAAGTTTTAGAGGATCTAAATATTTTTCTTATATTGTCCATTCCTCTGCTTAGATGCCATGGACTAATATGGCATGTTATTTGTAAAAATATTAATCACCCGGATATTCTTATTCAACAATGCTAGCCCGTGCAAGTGCACGGATTGACGACTAGTTTTGTATAATCATCCATAAATTCAAACCATGAGTAGGGCAATTACGTATCATTAATTTCATTCTCTCCCAAGCTTGTGCAACATGTTCATGATCAAGTCCTTTAAAGTTCATAATATCGTTTCTAAGAGAGATGATCTTAGCGGGAGGAAAATACTTAGAGATAAAAGCATCTTTGCACTTGTTCCATGAATCAATATTATTCTTAGGCAAAGACGAAAATCAAGGTTTAGCATGATCTCTAAGAGAAAAAGGAAATAGCTTCAATTTAACGACATCATTATCGACATCTTTTTTCTTTTGCACATCACATAAATCAACGAAGCTATTCAGATGAGTAGCGGCATCTTCACTAGGAAGGCCGGCGAATTGATCTTTCATAACAAGATTCAATAAAGCAGTATTAATTTCACAAGATTCAGCATCGGTAAGAGGAGCAATCAGAGTGCTAAGGAAATCATTATTATTGGTATTGGTGAAGTCACACAATTTAGTATTATCTTGAGCCATCGCGACAAACAAGCAATCTAACATAGAGCAAACGGGCAAAAGAGGCAAACAGAGAGGGAGGATAGAGAGAGAGGGTGAATAAAACGGCAAGGTTGAAGTGGGGGAGAGGAAAACGAGAGGCAAATGGCAAATAATGTAATGCGAGAGATAGGGATTGCGATGGGTACCTGGTATATTGACTTTTTGCATAGACTCCCTGGCAACGGTGCCAGAAATCCTTCTTGCTACGTCTTGAGCTTGCGTTGGTTTTCCCCGAAGATGAAGGGGTGATGCAGCAGAGTAGCGTAAGTATTTCCCTCATTTTTTGAGAACCAAGGTATCAATCCAGTAGGAGGCCACGCTCAAGTCCCTCGTACCTGCACAAAATGATAGCTACTCGCAACCAATGCGATTAGGGGTTGTCAATCCCTTCACGGTCACTTAAGAGTGTGAGATCTGATAGATATAATATTTTTGGTATTTTTTATATAAAGATGCAAAGTAAAAAGTAAAGGCAAATTAAAAAAGCAAAACGATATTAAAGTGATGGATATTGATATGATAAGAATAGACCCGGGGGCCATAGGTTTCACTAGTGGCTTCTCTCAAGAGCATAAGTATTCTACGGTGGGTGAACAAATTACTGTTGAGCAATTGATAGAATTGAGCATAATTATGAGAATATCTAGGCATGATCATGTATATAGGCATCACATCCGTGACAAGTAGACCGAAACGATTCTGCATCTACTACTATTACTCCACTCATCGACCGCTATCCAGCATGCATCTAGAGTATTAAGTTAAAAACAGAGTAACGCCTTAAGCAAGATGACATGATGTAGAGAGCTAAATTCATGCAATATGAAATAAACCCCATCTTGTTATCCTTGATGGCAACGATACAATATGTGCCTTGCTGCCCCTTCTGTCACTGGGAAAGGACACCGCAAGATCGAACCCAAAGCTAAGCACTTCTCCCATGGCAAGAACTACCAATCTAGTTGGCCAAACCAAATGGATAATTTGAAGAGACTTGCAAAGATAACCAATCATACGTAAAAGAATTTAGAGAAGATTCAAATATTATTCATAGATAGACTTGATCATAAACCCACAATTCATCGGTCTCAACAAACACACCACAAAAAGAAGATTACATCGAATAGATCTCCACAAGAGAGGGGGGGACTTTGTATTGAGATTCAAAGAGAGAGAAGAAGCCATCTAGCTACTAACTATGGACCCAAAGGTCTGAGGTAAACTACTCACACTTCATCGGAGGGGCTAGGATGATGTAGAAGCCCTCCATGATGACGGCCCTCTTCCGGTGGAGCTCCGGAACAGGCCCCAAGATGGGATCTCATGGATAGAGAAAGTTGCGGTGGTGGAATTAGGTTTTTGGCTCCTGTTCTGGTCGTTTGGGGGTACGTGTGTGTATATAGGAGGAAGAAGTACGTCGGTGGAGCACTGAGGGGCCCACGAGGCAGGGGGCGCGCCCTAGGGGGGGCGCCCCCCATCCTCGTGACCTCCTCTTTGATCCCTTGCAGTAGGGTCCAAGTCTCCTGGATCACGTTCGGTGAGAAAATCACGTTCCCGAAGATTTTATTCCGTTTGGACTCCGTTTGATATTCTATTTCTCCAAAACACTGAAATAGGCAAAAAACAGCAATTCTGGGATGGGCCTCCGGTTAATAGGTTAGTCCCAAAAATAATATAAAAGTGGAAAATAAAGCCCAACATGGTCCAAAACAGTAGATAATATAGCATGGAGCAATCAAAAATTATAGATATGTTGGAGACGTATCATCCGCCGCGGCTAATGGTCGTCGGCGGCTAAACGCCGGCGTGCCGACGTGGCAACATTGTTAGCTGCTAATGACCCTGCTAATCACCCAGTTAATCAACCCCCAGGCCCATGACATGTGGGCCCAAGCCCTAACTAATTTAGGCTTAGGATTAGTTTAGTGTTAATTAACACTATTGGTTAGATTAGCCACGGTTTCACTGACATGTGGACCCCACACGTCAGGTTTGACCCACGCATCCCCGCTGACCTGCTGACATCAGCATGAGGTCATGCTAATGCAGTAAATATTTTCTAAGACTTTAAATAATTCAGAAATGATTTATTTATTCCAGAAAATGCTCTAAAATTCTAAAAATCATAGAAATTAATCTGTAACTCCAAATGCAAAGTTTTATATATGAAAAATGATCAAAAAATCCAATCTTCCATCTGTACTGGTTTCATGCATGTTTAAGCAACTTAACCTTGCTGTTTGGTGCAAAACATGATAAGGCACTATTTAAATTCATAATTTGAGTTTGGGATTGAACCTTGGTTCAAAATGAGTCAAACCAAGCTGGTTTTAGTTGCATTAGCCCAACACACTCCTTTTTCCATGTCCTGATCATGTGTCATATTGAGCATTGCATTGATTGTGTTCTTCCTAGTTTGCTGGTAATAGTCCCCTCTGAGTAGACGACGTTCCGACGATGAGTTCGATGACACCGATGAAGAGCTATATTATATTCAAAAGTGACAGGCAAGCAAAATCCCCTTGTTCATTCCGATACAATCCCACTCTCCCGCTTCTGCTCTCTTTTACTCCATTAGGACAACAATGCTTCAACTGTTACATGATGCGGTAGTTGAACCCCTTTCGTCTGCATGACCTGTTATTGCCACAATAAATAGATGAAACCCACTAGCATGAGTAGGAGTTGTTTGAGCCTTGATGTGCCTACTCATTCATGCTTGTTGTCATGCCTACTACTGCTTAGAGTTGAGTCAGGTATGATTCATCAGGGATGAATTGGAATGTGGTGAACATGTCTTACTATTGAGAGCTAAGTGTGTGAACACGATTTGGTAAAGGTAGTGGTGAGAGGCCATGTAGGAGTACATGGTGGGTTGTCTCATTGAAACGGTCCTTAGGAACTGAGTTCTGTGTTTGTGATCCATGAACAGTTACTACCAGACATTGGGTTCCGGTAACTCGACCCCTCTCGCCTTATTAATCGCCTCGATCTCTGTCCAGGAGTTGCAACTAGTTTCTGGTGTTTGTAGGACATGTGTTTGGGGACGTGCATAGCACTGACCCTAGGGGTGGGCTATGATGCAGTAGAGACACGAGGCACAGTGTATCGGGACGTCCGTTTCGTGCCTCGGGAACCCTGCTCTCATTGTTTGGGGCCGTGAGCGAAACCCCGGCTGGATCTCCTTGCGGATGGAACCCGAATAGGCGATAAACCTGGATTAGAGACTTGCGTGGTTAGTCAGGTAGTGGCCGACTCCCTCGCTAGGCTTCCGCTTGAAGGTTGCCGAGATACACGACGTGTACATGGTGGTAAGTGGCGAGAGCGTGTGTGAAGGAGTACACCCCTACAGGGTTAACATGATCTATTCGAGTAGTCGTGTCCATGGTAAAGGACTTCTGGGTTGCCTGTACAGTTCATAGACAAGTGAAAGTGGATACTCTAAAATGCACAAGATAAGCGTGAGTGCTAGGGATGGCGTTCTTGTAGGGAGACGGGAGCGGATCCATAGTGTTGTATTGATTGGTGAATATGTGGACTCGTGTGCGCCACCTCAAAAGAGTTACTTGCAGTCGTAGTTTAGGGTAGCCATTGAGTCAAAGCTGGCTTGCTGCAGTTAAACTCCACCACCCCCTTTGTTGATACTGATGCATATGTAGATAGTTCTGATGTAAGTCTTGTTGGGTACATTTGTACTCACGTTTGCTTAATTTATGTTTTTGTAGAGAGACTTCAGTCTCACTAGTAGTTTTGCGTGGACTTCGACGTTTAGCTTGTTACCTCAGCTACGATATTGTGCCCTCGGAAAGGTCTTGTAGATAGTCAGGCTTCTGAGCCTTTTCATTTGTAGTTGTCTATACTCAGACAATTTAAGCTTCCTCTTGTGCTTGTTGCTTGTATGCTTTGTATGTTGGGTCATGAGACCCATGTTTGTAATACTTGGTTCCTCGGTGCCTAATGAATAAATACTTTGAGTCGTAGAGTTTTGTTGTGATGCCATGTTGTATTTACACATATCGAGCATATTGTGTGTATGATTGAAATGCTTGGTATGTGTGGGATCCAAGAACCTAGTTGTCTATCCTTGGTAGCCTCTCTTTTGGGGAAATGTAGTCTGGTGCTTCCACCGAGCCATGGTAGTCTGCTACAGCCCGGTTTACCAGAGTCCTGCTAGCCCAGTTACTACTGCTCCGGAACACCTAGATTGGTCGGCATGTGTCCCACTTCGTTCCTGTGTCTGTCCCTTCGGGGAAATGTCATGCGGTGACTTCTGGAGTCCTGCTAGCCTGCTACAGCCCGGGTTCCCGGAGTCCTGTTAGCCCAGCTGCTACAGCCCAGATTCACTCGCTGATGACCGACACATTCGTTGCTGGGTCATGTATGCCTGTCCCTGTAAGTTAGTGCCACTTTGGTTTTATGACTAGTCATGTCGGCCCGGGTTCTCTATCATATGGATGCTAGCGACACTATCATATACGTGAGCCAAAAGGCACAAACGGTCCCGGGCCAGGTAAGGTGGCACCCGTGGGAATACCGTGCATGAGGCCACAAAGTGATATGATGTGTTACATGCTAGATCGGTGTGACTTAGGATCAGGGTCCTGACAGCTTTGGTATCGGAGCTTGACTGCCTGTAGGATTACCAAGCCAAACTGGTCGAAGTCGTGTCTAGAAATGCTTTAGTTATATAAGGGCATTGATTGTGGATGGGAACGTAAGGCTATTTTTACTCCTTTACCTTATGCCTTCTGATCCAAGTCATCTTATCTTTCCTACGGGGTTAAGGAAACTAGGCTTTCTATTCTTTCTATCAGGTTCACGTGTTACTAATCCATTGACTCTTATAGGATTGTTGGTTCCAGGCCTCAGTTCAGTTTCTACTATTTTTAGTATGTTGTCAGTTGAACTAGAACCTTGATATGATGTTGTTAAGTGACTATGCAAATCCTTGTGAATGTCTCAAATATTTTTCTGAGCATTTACAGCCGTTATGCTGTCCGAGTCATCCCAGGTTTCTAAACA
Source organism: Triticum dicoccoides (assembly GCF_002162155.2). Taxonomy (NCBI): domain Eukaryota; kingdom Viridiplantae; phylum Streptophyta; class Magnoliopsida; order Poales; family Poaceae; genus Triticum; species Triticum dicoccoides. The sequence goes on along the minus strand of NC_041392.1, from coordinate 132,335,420 downwards.
GTCTGATGCATCTGCAAATTCCTTCTTTACATTCCCGATGTTCCCTTGGGCCAGAATAACCACACTAACTATTGCGTTGAGGCACTCGGTTGCCTTGACATATATGTTGGAGTTATTATTATGACCCTACGTGTCTTAGAGTGCCACCTAGTAATCTAGCCATGTTTTGTGTTCCCAGTGTGATGATTCTGGCCATTATTCTCGAAAGCATCCCATGATGCCATTTAGCTAGTAGGTATTCCATCTTTGGGTTCTTGAACCCAATATTCACTCTACTTACTTCGTGTTGATACTGTTTGCTCGTACCTTTAGGATATTAGTAACCTTTGTGATAGTCATCAAGGTCCGTGGTATTTCCTTCCTCCAATACCATGAACTGCTTATGGCAGAAGTTCCTCGTTGAACCAAAAAAATCACAAAAAGAGTGCTCTTGATGAGTTATCCATTCTATATTGTGACTCTGCCAATTCTACCTCTCTGCATGGATTATCCGGAAGAAACCTGTTGAACTTGGTTCGACATACTAATCTATGCGTCCACAACTCAGAAAATCATATGTTCCTTTGAGTTGTCCCTTTTCAATTGCATTATAACCCTCGTGTAGCAATTGATAGTCAGGAGTAGTGTGCATTCGTGTTCATCGATGCTTATTATCCTTGTGGTCCGTCAAGCCATTCTATTCTGGAATGACTAGGAGAAAACAAACTCCAGTATCTCATCCATATCCAGGATTGGGTCAAAGTAGTTGTGCTCTGCAGATCAAAATGCCAATCTAGCTTATGTTTTGTTCTACCATGGAGTATTACCCCCTTTATGTCAAGATTGTCATGAGAATTGCACCACCTCTTATGAATTCTTGATTTAGTGATACTCTTCGCCATCATTTTTCATTCCTCGGTTTCCATGTTATTGTAACTGGAATACCGACAAGTGAATTGTGATGTGTGGAATCAATACTCCTAGCAACCTTGTTGCTTGGGAGTTAATGGAAGATAATTTCATTGTTTAGTGTGCTGGTTATTGAATCATCATCCTAAGATTGATCGTGCTACCTAGTTCATATTTCCTGGTGCAGTCTTTGATCGAAGTGTTAGGATTGTGTCAATCCCTTGCTTACTCAATCACATCCTCTTGCCTCGGAAGCAAGATCTAGCTTAATGACATATCGATGGTTCATGATGTTCTGAATATTTTCTCGGAAGTATTACCAGGTTGTCACCTGACCGCTATGTTGAGTTCGTGATCATGTTTGTTTTCCTCCAAACCACCCATTCTCCAAGATTCTATGTTGGATACCCTGAACTAGTCGGTTGAGCTAAACAACAACTTGGGACCTAGAAGATAAAGCTTTATCTAACTTAGTTCATTCCAAAGGTATATCTTTTGTGTGTGTGTGTGTGTTGAATAAAGATGATATCTCCATCGATTGGTCATCGTGATCAGTCGTTCGATCTATTGCCTTGTCAAAACTTTGACTTGAGTATGGGCTATCGTCAAGTCAAATCAGAACCAATGATATTTGTAATGTTGTCTTACTCGTGGTTGGTCCCTCGAGCATACACCATTACATCTTTTGGTCTGACCAATGCTATCACCATGTTCACATAATTGTGGAATTCCGGTTATATGGAAACCCAATGACTTGTTGTTGAGCCCATCAGCAACATCTTATCTCGTCCATGATTCATGTTGAACCTTAAATAGTGTTGGAAACTTTTTAAACATTGCCTTCGTGTTCCATTCATGAGGTATATGTTTTGGTGAAATAAGTGAGTTCCTTTAAGTTCACATGCATTTGCTGCAAGTTGCTGCCGTGAATTCGAGAAAGCTTGTTTTGCTTCCGTTGGAACCATCCCAAGTTGGTCATGCATGTGCGAAGTATTCTTTGGTTTGGTAGATTAATTACCTCCATCCCATATGTATTCCGTAGCACACCAAGCCACTGATTGATTTGTTCAAGGAGAAAAGGTTCCTTCTTAAGAGCTAATCCGGACTTATGTAAGGACTTCGATATCCTCTTTGATGGTTCCCCACCTGAACTCGGTAGTGTTTTATTGTAAGACTACTCCGTGGTCATGCTTGTCTTGTACAACATGTTCACATGTGTGTAGCAGAACCAGCTCATGCTTTGGAGCTTGCTATTGTAGTTCATTCCCCAAGAATCTCGCAATGCCATCTCGTTGATTTGTGTTGCAAACTTTAATTTTTCTTCCTAGACTTGATGAGTCTGGAATATCATGTTACCAACCAGATCTGAATCTCAGGCAGATATGATGGTTGGAACTTTTCCAAGATCTATTATGTAGGTCCCAACAAGGTTGATGTTCTGGACGACACGCCTAGCCGGAAGATCTATCATTGTAGCATCTTGATTGAGCAAGTTGACCGTCTTCTCCATGAGTATTTTGAGTGACTTATTATAGAAGTTGTTCCTTATGGATCCTTTGTATTCCGAAGCCCGACCTTTACTTGATGGCTATGTTGAGGCTTTCAAGCATGACCGTGGTAACCGGTACATCAAGGAGAACACTAGAAGCGGAGTGCTAAATGTCTCTCGATCTATCATCCAGATTTCGTATCCTTGGCCACGCTAAGGTGAAACCTGAGAAAGTGTTGTCTTCCTCTGTACCTGCATCCTCCACCCCTATTCATCATGGTTGTATGGAGTGTTGCCAAGATCTTGTTATTGATGTTGGTAAACCCCTGATGAATATGAAAATGCTCAAGTTCTTGAAAGCACACTCAGTCACTAGGTTATATCCTTAGCATCATCTGGGATGTGCTTTCTGTTTGCTGAGTTATCTTATAACTCTAGTTTCTTTGCAAACTGAGTATGCCATTTCTCCAAACTCCTGCAAATGATCGTTTGTGATTTCCTTGGGCTGGTTTAGAGAGTTTCAATGATTTCTATATCAAAATTAATTATTTTTGCCACTTAAGGGAAAAATTCTACGAGTCACCTCCCCTAAGGTGCCCCATTATGGAATCATGGCAATTATTTCATCGCTATCTTGAAATCATGCACCATCCTTTTCAGCGTGGAATTTTTGCCTACCCAGTGGAACCTTGTCATCTACCTCTTTCCATCACTCTTGATCTGTGTTTCACGTCTCAGCTCAAGAGATGTTCTAACGTCTCACTCCATGAGTTGATCTTGAGTGCTCGATCTTCAAGGAGATCGTGTCCTGTAGAGTTTCCTTTTGTCTTCATCGTGTTGTATGAAGATCTCAAAGGCAAAGACGTCAAGATCAATATGAAGCAATGAATCAACATCTTCGAGAAGGGAAGGTGGATCATGAAATCGTGTTGGCTTTGTGTACCCTCTTTCTACCTACCTCACATCTTGAATCTCGGGATGATATTCTTGTTTAGTGGGGTGAGTTGTCACATCCCTAGCTTTACCTTGCACTAGGCTAGCACTTGTTTGTTGCATCATGTCTAATTTTAGTTTAAACTTGAAATGGGGATGTTTAAACCCTAGCACCAAATGGAACTCAACTAGGTTCAATCCAAAATCTTTTTCAAAGAACCCAAAATGCCCTTTGAAAATGTTCATGACTTCCAATAAAGGTTAAAACCTCTGCCAAAAATGATGAATATATTCCTAGGACATTCTAGATCTTTGAACTAACTCATATCATATTTGAATTGGAGCATTTAAATCCTATAAATATTTTTAAATGCTCTAATAATTTTGAAACTAGTTGTGGGTTGTTGGAAATAATCCAAACACTGCCCACAATTATTTTTAGTATTTTACAAAATGGATTAGTATTTTTACTAATTCAAAACAGAATAAAAGAAATAGAAAACTGAAACAAAAGGAAAAGAGACCTCACCTGACTTACCTGGACAGCCCAATATGCAGCCACCTGGCCGACCCAGCCCACCTGAGCGCAGAGTAGTCTTCTTGCTCCTGCCAGTAGACAGAGGGGAAGCGTGGCGCACGCGTGCGTCCCCGGCCACCTCCTGCTTCGTGGTGGCAGCCTCCCCGACATCCTCGCGACACCACAGAGACGCCCAGAGCCTCCCCTCGTTCTCCCCCTCCTCTGGCTCCCTCTTCCTCTCTTCCCATGAGCCCGAGAGCGCGCCATCGCCGTCGTCGTGGCTATAGGCCACCACCCACCCAACTAGCGCTACCACGAGCTCTGCCACGACTCCGTGGAGCTATACACCGAGGCACGCGACCGCAGAAGCCCTACAACGTCGACCCCGTCATCTTCATCGCCGCCTCTATCCAGTGATCGCCGTCGTTCTATTCGTGCCGTCCAGGGCATCCCCGGCCTCGCCCTCGACTCCGTCCGACGCTGCTGTGAGCCTCCGTTGTTTTCCCCTTGTTTCCCCTCCCCAACTCCTCCTCTAGCCGTGTTTTCCGATGGAGCCGAGAGCTCCCGCCCGCTGGCCGTGCCGCCGTTGTGGCTATGGCTGTTGAAGCTTGCAGCCGAGCACACCAATGCGCTCAGCACAGCTCCAGGAGCCCGTAGTCACCACCAGCTCCTCCCCAAGTGCTCTCTAGCACCAACCCGCACAAACCCGTAGTTGCGCCGCCACCAAAACTCGTCGCCGGCGAGATTTCGGTCGCCCCGCGACCCCCTGTCTGGCCCATTGGATGCGCCCAAGCAAGAGCTACTCCCCTATACCTTCTTCACGACAAACGGCGGCCCCTAGCACTTTCCGGCGCACAGCCGCCGCGGCAAATGGTCAGCGGCGGCTAAACGCCGGCGTGCCGACGTGGAAACATCGTTAGCTGCTAATGATCCCGCTAATCACCCAGTTAAGCCACCCCCAGGCCCATGACATGTGGGCCCAAGCCCTAACTAATTTAGGCTTAGGATTAGTTTAGTGTTAATTAACACTGTTGGTTTGATTAGCCACGGTTTCACTGACGTGTGGACCCCACATGTCAGGTTTGACCTAGGCAGCCCCATTGACCTGCTGATGTCAGCATGAGGTCATGCTGATGCAGTAAATATTTTCTAAGACCTTAAATAATCCAAAAATGATTTATTTATTCCAGAAAATGCTCTAAACTTCTAAAAATCATAGAAATTAATCTATAACTCCAAATGCAAAGTTCTATATATAAAAAATGATCAGAAAAATCCAATCTTTCCATCTGTACTGGTTTCATGCATATTTAACCAACTTAACCTTGCTGTTTAGTGCAAAACATGATAAGGCACTATTTAAATAAATAAGTTGAGTTTGGGATTGAACCTTGGTTCAAAATGACTCAAACCCAGCTGGTTTTAGTTGCATTAGCCCAACACACTCATTTTTCCATGTCCTAATCATGCATCATATTGATCATTGCATTAATTGTGTTCTTCCTTGTTTGCTGGTAATTGTCCCCTCCGAGTAGATGACGTTCCGACGAGGAGTTCAATGACACCGATGAAGAGCTACATTATCTTTAGAAGTGCCAGGCAAGCAAAATCTCCTTGTTCATTCCGATACAATCCCACTCTCCCGCTTTTGCTCTCTTTTACTGCATTAGGACAACAACGCTTCAACTGTTACATGTTGCGGTAGTTGAACCCCTTTCCTCTGCATGACTTGTCATTGCCACAATAAATAGATGAAACCCACTAGCATGAGTAGGAGTTGTTTGAGCCCTGATGTGCCTACTCATTCATGCTTATTGTCATGCCTGCTACTGCTTAGAGTTGAGTCTGGTCTGATTCATCGGGGATGAATTGGAATGTGGTGAACATGTCTTACTGTTAAGAGCTAAGTGTGTAAACACGATTTGGTAAAGGTAGTGGTGAGAGGCCATCTAGGAGTACATGGTGGGTTGTCTCATTGAAACCGTCCTCGGGAACTGAGTTCTGTGTTTGTGATCCATGAACAGTTACTACCAGACATTGGGTTCCGGTAACTCAACCCCTCTCGGCTTATTAATCGCCTCGATCTCTGTCCAGGAGTTGCAACTAGTTTCTGGTGTTTGTAGGACATGTGTTGGGGGACGTGCATAGCGCTGACCCTAGGGGTGGGCTATGATGCAGTAGAGACACGAGGCACAGTGTATCGGGACGCCCGTTTTGTGCCTCGGGAACCCTGCTCTCATTGTTTGGGGCCGTGAGCAAAACCCCGGCTGGATCTCCTTGCGGATGGAACCCGAATAGGCGATAAACCTGGACTAGAGACTTGCTGGCCGACTCCCTCGCCAGGCTTCCGCTTGAAGGTTGCCGAGATACACGACGTGTACATGGTGGTAAGTGGCGAGAGCGTGTGTGAAGGAGTACACCCCTGCAGGGTTAACATGACCTATTCGAATAGTCGTGTCCATGGTAAAGGACTTCTGGGTTGCCTGTACAGTTCATAGACAAGTGAAAGTGGATACTCTAAAATGCACAAGATAAGCGTGAGTGCTAGGGATGGCGTTCTCGTAGGGAGACGGGAGAGGATCCATAGTGTTGTATTGATTGGTGAATATGTGGACTCGTGTGTGCCCCCTCAAAAGAGTTACTTGCAGTCATAGTTTAGGGTAGCCATTGAGTCAAAGCTGGCTTGCTGCAATTAAACTCCACCACCCCCTTTGTTGATACTGATGCATATGTAGATAGTTCTGATGTAAGTCTTGTTGGGTACATTTGTACTCATGTTTGCTTAATTTATGTTTTTGTATAGAGACTTCAGTCTCACTAGTAGTTCCACGTGGAATTCGACGTTTAGCTTGTTACCTCAGCTACGATATTGTGCCCTCGGCAGGGTCTTGTAGGTAGTCAGGCTTCTCAGCCTTTTCATTTGTAGTTGTCTGTACTCAGACAATTTAAGCTTCCTCTTGTGCTTGTTGCTTGTATGCTCTGTATGTTGGGTCATGAGACCCATGTTTGTAATACTTGGTTCCTCGGTGCCTAATGAATAAATACTTTGAGTCGTAGAGTTTTGTTGTGATGCCATGTTGTATTTACACATATCGAGCATATTGTGTGTATGATTGAAATGCTTGGTATGTGTGGGATCCAACAACCTAGTTATCTATCCTTGGTAGCCTCTCTTCTGGGGAAATGTAGTCTGGTGCTTCCACCGAGCCATGGTAGTCTGCTACAGCCCAGTTTACCGGAGTCCTGCTAGCCCAGTTACTACTGCTCCGGAACACCTAGATTGGTCGGCATGTGTCCCACTTTGTTCCTGTGTCTGTCCCTTCGGGGAAATGTCATGCGGTGACTTCTGGAGTCCTGCTAGCCTTCTACAGCCCGGGTTCTCGGAGTCCTTTTAGCCCAGCTGCTACAGCCCGGATTCACTCGCTGATGACCGACACATTCATTGTTGGGTCATGTATGCCTGTCCCTGTAAGTTAGTACCACTTTGGGTTTACGACTAGTCATGTCGGCCCAGGTTCTCTATCATATGGATGCTAGCGACACTATCATATACGTGAGCCAAAAGGCACAAACGGTCCCGGGCCAGGTAAGGTGGCACCCGTGGGAATACCGTGCGTGAGGCCACAAAGTGATATGATGTGTTACATGCTAGATCGGTGTGACTTAGGATCAGGGTCCTGACAGCTTTGGTATCGGAGCTTGACTGCCTGTAGGATTACCAAGCCAAACTGGTCGAAGTCGTGTCTAGAAATGCTTTAGTTATATAAGGGCATTGATTGTGGATGGGAACGTAAGGCTATTTTTACTCCTTTACCTTATGCCTTCTGATCCAAGTCATCTTATCTTTCCTACGGGTTAAGGAAACTAGGCTTTCTATTCTTTCTATCAGGTTCACGTGTTACTAATCCATAGACTCTTATAGGATTGTTGGTTCCAGGCCTCAGTTTAGTTTCTACTATTTTTAGTATGTTGTCAGTTGAACTAGAACCTTGATATGATGTTGTTAAGTGACTATGCAAATCCTTGTGAATGTCTCAAATATTTTTCTGAGCATTTACAGCCGTTATGTTGTCCGAGTCATCCCAGGTTTCTAAACAGTCTGATGCATTTGCAAATTCCTTGTTTCCATTCCCGATGTTCCCTTGGGCCAGAATAACCACACTAACTATTGCGTTGAGGCACTCGGTTACCTTGACATATATGTTGGAGTTATTATTATGACCCTACGTGTCTTAGAGTGCCACCTAGTAATCTAGCCATGTTTTGTGTTCCCAGTGTGATGATTCTGGCCATTATTCTCGAAAGCATCCCATGATGCCATTTAGCTAGTAGGTATTCCATCTTTGGGTTCTTGAACCCAATATTCACTCTACTTACTTCGTGTTGATACTGTTTGCTCGTACCTTTAGGATATTAGTAACCTTTGTGATAGTCGTCAAGGTCCGTGGTATTTCCTTCCTCCAATACCATGAACTGCTTATGGCAAAAGTTCCTCGTTGAACCAAAAAAATCACAACAAGAGTGCTCTTGATGAGTTCTCCATTCTATATTATGACTCTGCCAATTCTACCTGTCTGCATGGATTATCCGGAAGTAACCTGTTGAACTTGGTTCGACATACTAATCTATGCGTCCACAACTCAGAAAATCATATGTTCCTTTGAGTTGTCCCTTTTCAATTGCATTATAACCCTCGTGTAGCAATTGATAGTCAGGAGTAGTGTGCATTCGTGTTCATCGATGCTTATTATCCTTGTGGTCCGTCAAGCCATTCTATTCTGGAATGACTAGGAGAAAACAAACTCCAGTATCTCATCCATATCCAGGATTGGGTCAAAGTAGTTGTGCTCTGCAGATCAAAATGCCAATCTAGCTTATGTTTTGTTCTACCATGGAGTATTACCCCCTTTATGTCAGGATTGTCATGAGAATTGCACCACCTCTTACGAATTCTTGATTTAGTGATACTCTTTGCTATCATTGTTCATTCCTCGGTTTCCATGTTATTGTAACTGGAATACCGACAAGTGAATTGTGATGTGTTGAATCAATACTCCTAGCAACCTTGTTGCTTGGGAGTTAATGGAAGATAATTTCATTGTTTAGCGTGCTGGTTATTGAATCATCATCCTAATATTGATTGTGCTACCTAGTTCATATTTCCTGGTGCAGTCTTTGATAGAAGAGTTAGGATTGTGTCAACCCTTGCTTACTCAATCACATCCTCTTGCCTCGGAAGCAAGATCTAGCTTAATGACATATCGATGGTTCGTGATGTTCTGAATATTTTCTCGGAAGTATTACCAGGTTGTCACCTGACCGCTATGTTGAGTTCGTGATCATGTTGGTTTTCCTCCAAACCACCCATTCTCCAAGATTCTATGTTGGATACCCTGAACTAGTCGGTTGAGCTAAACAACAACTTGGGAGCTACAAGATAAAGCTTTATCTGACTTAGTTCATTCCAAAGGTATATCTTTTGTGTGTGTGTGTGTGTGTTGAAGAAAGATGATATCTCCATCGATTGGTCCTCATGATCAATCATTCGATCTATTGCCTTGTCAAAACTTTGACTTGAGTATGGGCTATCGTCAAGTGAAATCAGAACCAATGATGTTTGTAATGTTGTCTTACTCGTGGTTGATCCCTCGAGCATACACCATTACATCTTTTGGTCTGACCAATGCTATCACCATGTTCACATAATTATGGAATTCCGGTTATATGGAAACCCAATGACTTGTTGTTGAGCCCATCAGCAACATCTTATCTCGTCCATGATTCATGTTGAACCTTAAATAGTGTTGGAAACTTTTTAAACATTGCCTTCGTGTTCCATTCATGAGGTATATGTTTTGGTGAAATAAGTGAGTTCCTTTAAGTTCACATGCATTTGCTGCAAGTTGCTGCCGTGAATTCGAGAAAGCTTGTTTTGCTTCTGTTGGAACCATCCCAAGTTGGTCATGCATGTGCGAAGTATTCTTTGGTTTGGTAGATTAATTACCTCCATCCCATATGTATTCCGTAGCACACCAAGCCACTGATTGATTTGTTCAAGGAGAAAAAGTTCCTTCTTAAGAGCTAATCCGGACTTTTGTAAGGACATCGATATCCTCTTTGATGGTTCCCCACCTGAACTCGGTAGAGTTTTATTGTAAGACTACTCCGTGGTCATGCTTGTCTTGGACAACATGTTCACATGTGTGTAGCAGAACCAGCTCATGCTTTGGAGCTTTCTATCGTAGTTCATTCCCCAAGAATCTCGCAATGCCATCTCGTTGATTTTTGTTACAAACTTTCATTTTTCTTCCTAGACTTGATGAGTCTGGAATATCATGTTGCCAACCAGATCTGAATCTCAGGCAGATATGATGGTTGGAACTTTTCCAAGATCTATTATGTAGGTCCCAACAAGGTTGATGTTCTGGACGACACGCCAAGCCGGAAGATCTATCATTGTAGCATCTTGATTGAGCAAGTTGACTGTCTTCTCCATGAGTATTTCGAGTGACTTATTATAGAAGTTGTTCCTTATGGATCCTTTGTATTCCGAAGCCCGACCTTTACTTGATGGCTATGTTGATGCTTTCAAGCATGACCGTGGTAACCGGTACATCAAGGAGAACATTAGAAGCGGAGTGCTAAATGTCTCTCGATCTATCATCCAGATTTCGTATCCTTGGCCTCGCTAAGGTGAAACCTGAGAAAGTGTTGTCTTCCTCTGTACCTGCATCCTCCACCCCTATTCATCATGGTAGTATGGAGTGTTGCCAAGATCTTGTTATTGATGTTGGTAAACCCCTGATGAATATGAAAATGCTCAAGTTCTTGAAAGCACACTCAATCACTAGGTTATATCCTTAGCATCATCTGGGATGTGCTTTCTGTTTGCTGAGTTATCTTATAACTCTAGTTTCTTTGCAAACTGAGTATGCCATTTCTCCAAACTCCTGCAAATGATCGTTTGTGATTTCCTTGAGCTGGTTCAGAGAGTTTCAATGATTTCTATATCAAAATTAATTCTTTTTGCCACTTAAGGGAAAAATTCTACGAGTCACCTCCCCTAAGGTGCCCCATTATGGAATCATGGCAATTATTTCATCGCTATCTTGAAATCATGCACCATCCTTTTCAGCGTGGAATTTTTGCCTACCCAGTGGAACCTTGTCATCTACCTCTTTCCATCACTCTTGATCTCTGTTTCACGTCTCAGCTCAAGAGATGTTCTAACGTCTCACTCCATGAGTTGATCTTGAGTGCTCGATCTTCGAGGAGATCGTGTCCTGTAGAGATTCCTTTTGTCTTCATCGTGTTGGATGAAGATCTCAAAGGCAAAGACGTCAAGATCAATATGAAGCAATGAATCAACATCTTCGAGAAGGGAAGGTGGATCATGAAATCGTGTTGGCTTTGTGTACCCTCTTTCTACCTACCTCACGTCTTGAATCTCGGGATGAGATTCTTGTTTAGTGGGGTGAGTTGTCACATCCCTAGCTTTACCTTGCACTAGGCTAGCACTTGTTTGTTGCATCATGTCTAATTTTAGTTTAAACTTGAAATGGGGATGTTTAAACCCTAGCACCAAATGAAACTCAACTAGGTTCAATCCAAAATCTTTTTCAAAGAACCCAAAATGCCCTTTGAAAATGTTCATGACTTCTAATAAAGGTTAAAACCTCTGCCAAAAATGATGAATATATTTCTAGGACATTCTAGATCTTTGAACTAACTCATATCATATTTGAATTGGAGCATTTAAATCCTATAGATATTTTTAAATGCTCTAATAATTTTGAAACTAGTTGTGGGTTGTTGGAAATAATCCAAACACTGCCCACAATTATTTTCAGTATTTTACAAAATGGATTAGTATTTTTACTAATTCAAAACAGAATAAAAGAAATAGAAAACTGAAACAAAAGGAAAAGAGACCTCACCTGACTTACCTGGACAGCCCAATATGCAGCCACCTGGCCGACCCGGCCCACCAGAGGGCGGAGTAGTCTTCTTGCTCCTGCCAGTAGACAGAGGGGAAGCGTGGCGCACGTGTGCGTCCCCGGCCACCTCCTGCTTCGCGGTGGCAGCCTCCCTGACATCCACGCAACACCACGGAGACGCCCAGAGCCTCCCCTTGTTCTCTCCCTCCTCTGGCTCCCTCTTCCTCTCTTCCCGTGAGCCCGAGAGCGCGCCATCGCCGTCGTCGTGGCTATAGGCCACCACCCACCCAACTAGCGCTACCACGAGCTCTGCCACGACTCCGTGGAGCTATACACCGAGGCACGCGACCGCAGAAGCCCTACAACGTCGACCCCGTCATCTTCATCGCCGCCTCTATCCAGTGATCGCCGTCGTTCGATTCGTGCCATCCAGGGCATCCCCGGCCTCGCCCTCGACTCCGTCCGACCCTGCTGTGAGCCTCCGTCGTTTTCCCCTTGTTTCCCCTCTCCAACTCCTCCTCTAGCCGTGGTTTCCGCTGGAGCCGATAGCTCCCGCCCGCTGGCCATGTCACCGTTGTGGCTATGGCTATTGAAGCTTGCAGCCGAGCACACCAATGCGCTCAGCACAGCTCCAGGAGCCCGTAGTCACCACCAGCTCCTCCCCAAGTGCTCTCTATCGCCAACCCGCACAAACCCGTAGTTGCGCCGCCACCAAAACTTATCGCCGGCGAGATTCCGGCCGCCCCGCGACCCCCTGTCTGGCCCATTGGATGCGCCCAAGCAAGAGCTACTCCCCTATGCCTTCTTCACGACAAACGGCGGCCCCTAGCGCTTTCCGGCGCACATCCGTCGCGGTAAATGGTCACCGGCGGCTAAAGGCCGGCGTGCCGACGTGGCAACATCGTTAGCTGCTAACGATCCCGCTAATCACCCAGTTAAGCAACCCCCAGGCCCATGACATGTGGGCCCAAGCCCTAACTAATTTAGGCTTAGGATTAGTTTAGTGTTAATTAACACTGTTGGTTTGATTAGCCACTGTTTCACTGAAGTGTGGGCCCCACACGTCAGGTTTGACCCAGGCAGCCCCATTGACCTGCTGATGTCAGCATGAGGTCATGCTGATGCAGTAAATATTTTCTAAGACCTTAAATAATCCAGAAATGATTTATTTATTCCAGAAAATGCTCTAAACTTCTAAAAATCATAGAAATTAATCTATAACTCCAAATGCAAAATCATAGAAATTAATCCAATCTTTCCATCCGTACTGGTTTCATGCATGTTGAACCAACTTAACCTTGTTGTTTAGTGCAAAACATGATAAGGCACTATTTAAATAAATAAGTTGAGTTTGGGATTGAACCTTGGTTCAAAATGACTCAAACCCAGCTGGTTTTAGTTGCATTAGCCCAACACACTCATTTTGCCATGTCCTGATCATGCATCATATTGATCATTGCATTGATTGTGTTCTTTCTTGTTTGCTGGTAATTGTCCCCTCTGAGTAGATGACGTTTCGATGATGAGTTCGATGACACCGATGAAGAGCTATATTATCTTCAGAAGTGCCAGGCAAGCAAAATCTCCTTGTTCATTCTGATACAATCCCACTCTCCCGCTTCTGCTCTCTTTTACTGCATTAGGACAACAACGCTTCAACTGTTACATGTTGCGGTAGTTGAACCCCTTTCCTCTGCATGACCTGTCATTGCCACAATAAATAGATGAAACCCACTAGCATGAGTAGGAGTTGTTTGAGCCCTGATGTGCCTACTCATTCATGCTTGTTGTCATGCCTGCTACTGCTTAGAGTTGAGTCTGGTCTGATTCATCGGGGATGAATTAGAATGTGGTGAACATGTCTTACTGTTAAGAGCTAAGTGTGTAAACACGATTTGGTAAAGGTAGTGGTGAGAGGCCATGTAGGAGTACATGGTGGGTTGTCTCATTGAAACCGTCCTCGGGAACTGAGTTCTGTGTTTGTGATCCATGAACAGTTACTACCAGACATTGGGTTCGAGTAACTCGACCCCTCTCAGCTTATTAATCGCCTCGATCTCTGTCCAGGAGTTGCAACTAGTTTCTGGTGTTTGTAGGATATGTGTTGGGGGTCGTGCGTAGCGCCTACCCTAGGGGTGGGCTATGATGCGGTAGAGACACGAGGCACGGTGTACCGGGACGCCCGTTTGGTGCCTCGGGAACCCTGCTCTCATCGTTTGGGGTCGTGAGCGAAACCCCGGCCGGATCTCCTTGCGGATGGAACCCGAATAGGCGATAAACCTAGACTAGAGACTTGCATGGTTAGTCAGGTCATGGCCGACTCCCTCGCCAAGCTTCCGCTTGAAGGTTGCCGAGATACATGACGTGTACATGGTGGTAAGTGGTGAGAGCGTGTGTGAAGAAGTACACCCCTGCAGGGTTAACACGATCTATTCGAATAGCCGTGTCCGCGGTAAAGGACTTCTGGGTTGCCTATACAGTTCATAGACAAGTGAAAGTGGATAATCTAAAATGCGCAAGATAAGTGTGAGTGCTATGGATGGCGTTCTCGTAGGGTGACGGGAGCGGAACATAGTGGTGTATTGATTGGTGAATATGTGGACTCATGTGCGCCACCTCAAAAGAGTTACTTGCAGTCGTAGTTTAGGATAGCCACCGAGTCAAAGCTAGCTTGCTGCAGTTAAACTCCACCACCCCCTTTGTTGATACTGATGCATATGTAGATAGTTCTGATGTAAGTCTTGCTGGGTACATTTGTACTCACGTTTTCTTAATTTATGTTTTTGTAGAGAGACTTCAGTCTCACTAGTAGTTCTGCGTGGACTTCGACGTTTAGCTTGTTACCTCAGCTACGATCTTGTGCCCTCGGCAGGGTCTTGTAGATAGTCAGGCTTCTCAGCCTTTTCATTTGTAGTTGTCTGTACTCAGACAAGTTAAGCTTCCGCTTGTGGTTGTTTCTTGTATGCTCTGTATGTTGGGTCATGAGACCCATGTTTGTAATACTTGGTTCCTCGGTGCCTAATGAATAAATAGTTTGAGTCATAGAGTTTTGTTGTGATGCCATGTTGTATTTACACATATTGAGCATATTGTGTGTATGATTGAAATGCTTGGTATGTGTGGGATCCGACAACCTAGTTGTCTATCCTTGGTAGCCTCTCTTATGGGGAAATGTAGTCTGGTGCTTTCACCGAGCCATGGTAGTCTGCTACAGCCCGGTTTACCGGAGTCCTGCTAGCCAAGTTACTGCTGCTCCAGAACACCGAGACTGGCCGGCATGTGTCCCACTTTGTTCATGTGTCTGTCCCTTCGGGGAAATGTCATGCGGTGACTTCCGGAGTCCTGCTAGCCTGCTCTAGCCCGGGTTCCCGGAGTCCTGTTAGCCCAACTGCTACAGCCCGGATTCACTTGCTGATGACCGACATGTTCGTTGTTGGGTCATGTATGCCTGTCCCTGTAAGTTAGTGCCACTTTGGGTTTACGAGTAGTCATGTTGGCTCGGGTTCTCTGTCATATGGAGGCTAGCGACACTATCATATACATGAGCCAAACGGCGCAAACGGTCCCGGGCCAGGTAAGGTGGCACCCATGGGAATACCGTGCGTGAGGCCGCAAAGTGATATCATGTGTTACATGCTAGATCGGTTTGACTTGGGATTGGGGTCCTGACAATGCTCTAGTGCATATAAATTGGTTGAAAAATAAAATCCGTGTCCTTGGGTGCATGCTTAGGTCCCATGCAAGAAATGGGGTGAATTTCAAACACCGAGGCACCGTTGATTGCCGGCAAAACATTGAGATGCCTGGTTTTTAAATTCTAGTAAATCCAAAATTCTATTAACCATTCACGTGACGTCACGTGTCTTCGTTTTAATGGCTGCAGGAGGTGTCGTGCGGACAGCTTCTTGACCTTGACTGAATGGGAGGCATGCGAGTGCAGTCCGGTGCGCAGGCTGACCGGGAGGCGTGCAAGCTATCCTCGAGTGCGTAGGCTCACCGAGAAGCGTGCGAGCGGTACGCTGCGCAGGCTCACTTGGAAGCTAGCCCTTTGACTTCCATGGCCGCCCGCCTTGCTCGCATCCTCTCCATTAATGGCGCCCACGCCGTAGTTTAATTTGCTTTTAAAATATAAAACACTCATGGCAAACGTTTTATTTAGAACACCCGTATGCAAACTGACAGCTTCCCTAGGAAGCCAAGAGAAAATGTGTCAAGCAGGATTTCTGCGGCTCTTGATCGCAAACGTTTTAAATAGAACACTCGTATGCAAAGTGAGAGCAGTGCAGGATTTTTGCATCCCTTCAATGCAAATGGTTGTTTTGGATGACCCGTGTGCAAGCACGTACAAACAATTTGGTAAGATTTGTTAATCCTTGTAACACTACGATTTTGTCAAAATATGAAGCTAAAAATCACTAGCAGTATCTAATTTTTGGAACTAAAATTCAGTAATTAAGCATAGATTTCATTCATAGATTAAGCAGTCATTCTTAATTTATACAAACAGTTCAACTTGACAGCTGAACCGACCAAACTTTTCCCCAATTGTTGCCAACCACGTACTGAAATAGCTAGTTCAACTATATATACTAGCTAATTTTAAGTATGTTGTACAGTTCCACCACATCTATAGTCTGATGAACTGAACAAAATAGCCCCTAAATACTATTACTACTGCGGAGGGGCTTTGTACTACTTCTGGCTGCCTCTCCTCTGCCGAGCGTGCTCAGTAAGAGGAGGAGGAGGAGCCTACTGACGAGCTGGGCAACCGCAATGCGGTGCCTGCCGCTAATGCAACTTCAGCGACGCTCACCTCGAACGCCCTCTGCCGCTCCAGACGACCCCTCTCGAAGCGGTGGTTCTCCTGGTAGATGTCCTGATTCCTCGCCTCTGAGGCGGCATGTGTCGCGCCACTGCGGCGGTAAGGCTCTTTGTGTGCTTGACGAGGCGCTCCTCCTCCTCCTCCCGCAGGAACTCGGTGTAGCTCGCAAGGTCGCTATCGCACGTGCGGGGATCCACCTCCGCCTCCTACCTTCGGGAGGCAGTGGTGGAGCGGGTGATGACCCCGGCGGTCGACGGTGGGCTGGCAGCCACAACAGCCGATGATGGGGGGGCGGCCACAACCACCACCTCCCGCCTTCGAGCCGTGGTGGCGGAGCGGGTGATGGCCATAGTGGCCGGCAGTGAGGTAGCGGCCACGACGGCCATCTTCCGCCTTCGGGCCGCGACGGCGGAGCGGGCGATGTCCCTGGCTTTCGACAGTGGTGTGGCAACAATGGCGGCCGGCAACAGCTGCCGACAGGCACCGGCAGCGGAGCGTGTGGTGGGTGTTCTGCGCACACCCAACAGGGACGCCATGCGCACTACACTACATCGGGGACTACGTCGCCGCCGCGGTGTAGCCTCCCAGCTGGAGCTGTCCTATGATGATGGCGGAGTGGCTGGGCGATGACGACGGACCGGTGCCATTGGCAAATGTGGGAGAAGCGGACAAGATAAGCTACAGGGATGGAGGGGAAAATGCGACGCGGGACTCGCCGGCCATGAGGGTTTTTATAGCAGGCCGGTAAGCATTGAGATTTTGGGGGATTTCGCCGAGTCGGGCGGGAAGCTTGCGCGGGAACCTGCGAGGTTGTGTGGGAATGGGCTCACCGATGATTCATTGGTGCCACCGTTTGGCAAAAAGAATGCCCCCGCGTGCTGCGCAAGCTTGCGCTGTAAGCTGTTTGCGGCAGTGGGGTGACAAGACGTGTGAGAGGAGGACGAAAGGCCACGTACACATACGGTTAATAAAAAACATTTGCTATTTAATTACCTACTATACCGCCGTCCTGGTTTATAAGTATGATTTAACTTATAAAATACGAATGCATGTCACCAAAGTTTATATAGTTGGATTTGTATTTGAACATAGTTTCCAATTATATAACTTTTAAAACATGCATTAACATTTTGTTGGTTAAATTTGAGGGCAAAGTCTGGCACGGAATATAAAGGAGACTATACACTAGACGGAGGTGGTACCACATGGCCGCTCTCTACGCAGCGATGCAACTGTCTGCCGGCTTGTAGGCGACCATTTCCTATGTGTTCAACTGCTCTATGTGTGTGGTTGCTTGTAGTTCAGGGGGCCACGGCGCGCTCTGCTCACGTCCTGCCGTGTGCTCTGCTCTCGCGTGCCTCCGGGTGCTCTGCCCTCGTCCCTCCACGCATGTTGCCAGTGTTTTGGGCCGGCGCATGATCACACACGTTCGTGTGCAAGCGGTTGCGTCGGGCGCGGCGCGACGATGCCGTTACCCGCTGCAAAAACTACCATGCGGACGCGCTGAGAATCCACTCCGCCCGGCCCCCTTTTATTCCTGCAGCGATTTACCTTCATATCTCGTCTCACACAACACAATAAGCACACCCACGAGGACACATACAGAGAGGACATCCAGCAGTTCGAATGGCGCTCCCCATGGCTCCACTGACGCTCCCAGCGGCCAACGACGACAACGGCGGGCAGTTCACCATGCATCACGTAGTGGACACCCTCGTGAGGGGGAAGGCCCTCTCGGTGGTGTACACGAACGATCCGGTCTCGGTGGAGAGCTCCATCCAAACTATTGATCAGTTCCTTGCCGAGGACAAATACCGAGTGGTCGGCTTCGACCTCGAGTACACCATCGGTCGTGCCGGGCACGATCAGAAGGTTGTCGTTCCCCTGTTGTGCGTGTGACATGACGTCCTCGTCTACCACTTCCACCTTGCCACAAGGCCTTGCGAGCATTTCTCCAGGTTTATCAATAGCTCCGACTACAGTTTCGCTACATTGGACACCACCAACGATCTAAAAGCGCTCAAGGTTTCGAACTTGAAATGCCCGAATCTTGTCAACATCCAGCACCACTACAAGGTCTGGGGTAGCGACAAAAGAAAACTGAACTCCCTGGTTGACCTTGCCTCGGCCATCATCGACCCCTACTACGCGAAGATGAAGCAAGAGAGCAATAAGGACAAGAATGCCTGGCACAGTGTGTGGCATAAGAGACTGGATGAACAACATGTCAAGTACACGGCCATGGACGCGTACACAAGCTACGACATGTACATGCGCATCGTTGACATGAGGAACTGTCTTCTTCCAGACCCATACGAGGGATCGATCCACATAGTAGTGGCGGGAGCGTCACAAGAAGTAGATGACTAGACGATTGTTTCTCCTACTTTAGAATGCATGCAATTGTTATATACATGTTATTCTACTATAGACAGAGCAATTCACATGGCTTATGTTGGTGTGGAACGACACATATGGGATCACAAGAATCCCTACTACGGTTGCCGGGGCGCAGGGTTGCGAGGAGAGCAGTGCTAGTAGACAGCACAAGGATCGTTTACCCAGGTTCAGGCCGCGAGGATGCGTAAAACCCTAGTCCTGCTTTGGTGGGTGTATTTCTGAGAGTTCTTGAGCTCTCGAACTAGCTGTGGTCAGCGCATGGTTCAAAAGAGCCGAATCCCCCTCCTCGTCGCCTCGGGCCTCCTTTTATAGGGAAAAAGGGGTTGCTAGAGTGGCACATAGGAGGTGGAAGGGTCTATAGTGGCACGAGGTTATCCCTCGTATTACAGGACAAGGTGCATTTAATGCATCGCTTAGGTGTCCTCTTACTTTATCGGGGACAGGGGCGAGGCCCGTCCCGTCCGTCGCCGCTCCTCCTCGCTTCGACACGCGCCTTGGACGGGGATGCGTGCGGTGCCATATAGGCAGGCAGGCAGCTGAGTTGGCGCGGTGGTGGAGCCTTCACGAAGATCTGCATGCCGCCACGCAGGCGCTTGATGAGTTGGCCTGGGAGCTGCATGTTGCCACGCAGGTGCCTGCCCAGCTGGTTGGGCTGGCAGCTGCATGTGAACGGTGGTGGAAGCTTGGTCGACATGGGCTTGGCGGTGGCCTTGCCGGCGTCTTTGGCGAGGGCCTTGCCGGGTGGCCCGGCAAGGATCTCGCTGTGGCGTGTTGTCGTCCCTTGTAAGGATCTTGCCGGGGGTCTGGTGGCCTTCCTTGGTAAGGATCTTGCCGAGAATTGTTGTCTTCTGATCTGATCTTGAATATGTCTTCACAAAGATCTATATGCCACCACAAGGGTGCCTTCTCGAGTCCTGGCCCCGGGCTGATGATGGCACTGGGGGCCGTGGGCTCAAGGGTGGCTCGCTCTGTTGGTGCGGGGCGAGCTGTCCCGGCAAGAGTCTTGCCGGGGGAACTTGCTTCGTCCCTCTGCTCTTTGTGGTCTTGGCCTTGGCGTTGCTTTGATTGTCTTGGGCTTCGATCTTACCTTGGCTCACCTCCCTCGTTCTGCATGGTGTGGCCGTGGGCGCGGCTCTGACTGCCCGTGCACAGGGAAAGGGGTACAAAGATGTGCCCCTATTTTTGTACACCGACAGGAGCCCCCGGGCCTGGGCCACACATAAGCGGAACACGTTGTTGGGCCAGGCCCAAAATGGTGCGCGGGCAGGTGGGGTGGTTTTTACCGTGGTAAGATTCTTCGCGCGCTCCGCCTCCCACGACCCGCGCGCGTGGTGCGACGTGGAGGGGTGTGCGTGATGTGGGCGGCATGCGTGGGACGGCTTCCACATGCATGCGTCACATCACAGTAAAGAGGCAGCTCGCGTCTTCCCCGTAAAAAGAGGAAGGCGTGGAGGCGCGACTCATTTACTGAACGGGGTCGGGGTGCGGTCTTCAAGGCGTACACTCCCTATGATCACGGGGTGGGGAGAGGTCGCCTCACCCGTCCCCTTAGTTCTGCACGTCTTCCACGCGTCCTTGTGGTGGCAAACGGTGGAGGCGAGAAACTGGGCCATCGCTAGTTGGGCGGCGGGTCGGTCCTGATTCCCCGCGCCTCCGGTGTCTGGATTGGCCGAGCGGGGCGGCCGAGCCTCAACCCCGTTCCTTTATAAAGAGGAGAAAGGGGCAAACGGCACCCCGCATTCTTCCATCTTCCATCTCTTTCTGCTTCTGCACCTTCCTCTCATCCGCCATGGAGAAAGGGAACCCTGGTCCTTCGACGATGGCGGCGAGGGTCGCCGCTCGACAGCAAGTCCCTCCCCCTCCTGAACCCGTGGTGGTGGAACCGACCGCAAGGGGAAGGGGAAGATGGGGCGGCGCGCCGACCTCGCCCCTGCCAATGATGCCCTTCCCGATGGAGGGCCACGTTGAAGACTAGCCTTGCGAGTTCTTCATCAGGCTCCGCCGGCCCCCGCGTCGTCGTCTTCGTCTCCCCACTCCGTTCACTCGGGTGATGGAGAGCGCCCCGCCCCAGACCCTCAGGTTGCACATGAGGGGCTGCGGGAATGGGGGCACGCGGGTCGACGTCGACTTCCCGGCTCCTCGAGTTATGTATCTCCGCCGTGGATGGAAGACGTTCGCCCGCATCCACAGCCTGACGGCGGGGCTCGTCCTCTACTTCAAGTTAATGGAGGACAGCCTGCTCTCCGTCAAGGTCTTCGGAGACTTGGGAACTCGTCTGAAATGCTGTGTGGAGAGCTCCTCTGATGGAGATTCTGATGATGGAAGCTCGTCCTCGAGCGAGAGCGACGAGGAGGACAGTGGGGCAGACAGCGGGGACGAGTCCAACTAGGCGTCGGACGCCCCGCGCCTGGGCGGTTGCGGCAGCAGCAGCATCTGCACCTGGCCGCTCCTCTGGCAGAAGCTGGCCGAGGGCAGGGCCAGCTCCTTGAACCTTGCGGGGCTGTCTCCTTGGGCGGCTGGCGTCGGGAGGCTGCGGAAGAGAAAGAGGAAGAGGGCGGGCGGCAAGGCCATCAACTCGGAGTACGCGAGAACCGACGCCTTCATCGCGTATTGCCGGTCCTGCCGCCTCGTCTTCCAGCTCCTTTTCCGGCACCGCCATCACTGGCCCGCCCGTGGGTGGCCACCGAGATGTTCTCTTGGTGCTTTCTGCTGCTCGTAGCTCGCCTAGGCACCCCTTTTTCCCTTTCGCCTCCTTGACCTGCCTCCTGAGGAGAGGGACAAGAAAGGGATTACGGGCATCTTATCTCTTTTTTAGTTTGTAAGCATGCGGGCCTTTGTTAAATTAAAAACTTGTAATCCCCTTGCTCACGTTTTTCATCTCGCACGAACTGTACCTGTATGGGATGTTTTTAATGAAAAAGGGATGCTTGCCGGGTTTTTTGTTCGCAGGTAAATCCCGCGACAAGGAGCGAATCCTTGTTATTGTTTTAAGATAAACGTTTTTCACCCGGCAATAGGCCTTGCCATTCCCCCACTCCACTCGACCGTTCTCGCGCTCTTGGCAGGGGCAGGGATGAAGTGGGCTTTAGGCTCCTCGTCCCACCCCCTTGCCGCCGCAGCTACGACCAAATCCGGACCCAGGAAATAATCCCTAGGTATAGGGAAAAGGGGAGCACGGCAAGCTAGAGATAAAAAAGAGGTTTCACATGCCCAGTCCGGTTCCGAAATGCATGACAGAGGATAAAAGACTTATCTGGATTCGCAGCCCTTGGCAATCTCATCTTGCCGCGGTTGGATCCTTGTTCTTGCAGCCCCTGGCAACTCTGGCTTGTCGGGGTTGGGGCGCCGGTCTTTTTCCTTCTTTCCGAGTAGCTCAGCAGAAGTTCTCACGTGCCCTGCGAACCAAAGGAGGACAGAAAAGGAACAGACAGACGCGCACTCGACCTCTAGGCTAGGGGTTGGTCGCTGCTAAGCACTATCAACCCTAACCAAGGAAGAGACTCGACCTAGCATGCATGCTATAACTTAGGGCGCCAGCGCTTCATTTATTTATGCTCAGGGTATGCGCCTGGCTTTGTACAAAGGGTCATGTGCCTTGTTGGCAAAGCTTGAACAGAAGGTGGCTTGCCGGGAGGCTCGGCAAGCTGCGCCTTATGGATAAAACTTGCGAAGATGCTCGATGTTCCAGGAGTTGCTCACTAGGACAGCATCTTCGGTCTTCAGGCAGACTGCGCCGGGCCTGGTGACTCGCTTTACCCGGTAAGGGCCTTCCCACTTCGGCGTCAACTTGTTGGAATTCTTGGCCGACTGAACACACCGAAGAACAAGGTCGCCTTCTTCAAGGCTTCGGGCATGAACCTTGCGGCTATGATAGCGGCGCAAGGCTTGCTGGTAGCGTGCCGCTCTCACAGCCACCCAAAGACGATCTTCCTCAAGGAGCGTCGCGTCATCTTGGCGCAATGGCTCTTGCTCAAGCTCATCATAAGCGAGCACTCGAGGTGACCCGTATATGAGTTCCGTGGGGAGAACTGCTTCTGCCCCGTATACCAGGGCAAAAGGTGTATGGCCGGTGGCTCGATTTGGCGTCGTCCCGATCGACCAAAGAACCGCCGGCAACTCATCAATCCAGCGCCTTCCACTCTTGTGTAGCTTGTCAAAGGTCTTCGTTCTCAGGCCTCGCAACACTTCAGCATTTGCCCTCTCTGCTTGGCCGTTGCTCCGTGGATGTGCCACGGAAGCAAAACAGACCTTGCTGCCGAGGTCTTGGATGTACTGGATGAAGGTGTGGCTTGTGAACTGTGTGCCATTGTTGGTGATGACTCTGTTTGGCACACCAAAACGGCAGACCAGTCCTTTGAAGAACTTGACGGCTGACTGAGAAGTCACCTTCCTCACTACTTCCAATTCCGGCCCCCGACAGCCCCCGACAGCGCAGGGGAAAGGGCCCAGTATATCGAGCCCCCAGACCGAGAATGGCCAGGAGAGATGGATTGTTTGAAGGGCTTGAGCCGGCTGATGAAGCTTCTTTGAATGGAACTCGCACGCTTCACACTTCGTTACTAGTGCCGTCGCATCTTGGAGGGCGGTGGGCCAGAAGAAACCTTGCCGGAATGCCTTCCCGGCAAGGGCCCTTGACCCTATGTGGGAGCCACATATGCCTCCATGTATCTCCGCCAACAGCTGCAGTCCTTCCTCCCGGGGAATACACTTGATTTTCACACCGTTTAGCCTCCTCTGGTACAGGATGTCATCGACAAACTGGTACAGGGCGGACCGACGGGCTACTTTCTCTGCTTCTTCCTGCTCCTTAGGAAGCTCCCCTGTTTGGAGGAAGTGGACGGCATGCTGTGCCCATGCCGGAGCCTGGGGCTCGACGGCAAGGACCAAAGCCATTTCTTCTGCCATGAGAGCGGCTGTCTCTACGGCCAGGGCTTGATGCTCTGTCGGAGCCAGTCGCTCTTGGGTAGGCTCAGTGTCCGCGGCAGCACCCTTGTCGGCGGCCCCAAGGGGCTCTCTAGGAAAGTACTTGCCGGGACCTGATTTCCTCCGCTTGTTCTGCCCTGCTAATGGTTCAATGGTTGGTTGAGTTAACCGGAGCAAAAAGGTACCTGGTACCATAGGTAGCTTGAATGCGGCACGCTTTGACAGGTAATCAGCGATGTCGTTCTCTGCTCGGGGGACGTGCTCCGCCTGGATACCGTCAAAGCGTTCCTCCAGCTTCCTCACCTCATCTACGTAGGCTTCCATGAATGGGCTCTGATATTCCTTGTTGACCTGCCTGACAACGAGTTGCGAGTCTCCCCTGACGATGAGCTTCTTAACCCCGAGGTATGTCGCGATCCAGAGACCGGCAAGCAATCCCTCGTACTCGGCGGTGTTGTTGGTGGACATCTCCCTAGGGAAGTGCATCTAGATCACGTACTTGAGGTGTTCTCCGGTGTGTGCGACGAGTAGCACACCGGCACCGGTGCCTTGCAGCGAGAAGGCCCCATCAAAGTACATGATCCAGTCGCGGTCTGCTTCCTTGCCGGGGAGAGTGGTCTCCTGGACTTCTTCGCCGGGCGTCGAGGTCCATTCTGCGATGAATTCCGCCAAGACTCTGCTCTGAATTGTCGAGGTACTTTCAAACTTCAAACCGAAACTTGACAGCTCCAAGGCCCATTCCACAATCCTTCCGGTTGCGTCCGGGTTGTGCGGTATCTGTTGCAACAGGAGGCGGGTGACGATAGTGATCTCGTGGGCCTGGAAGTAGTGACGCAGCTTCCTCGAGGCCATAAGGAGGCCGAAGAGCAATTTTTGCACGCCGAAATACCTCGACCTAGCCCCCTGCAAGAGGGAGCTGACAAAGTAAACCAGGTGCTGCATCATCTTCTTCTTTGGCACCACTTCACTCGACTACGCGGGCATTGCCTTGATGGCACCAGACTCTGCCGGGGGCCGCGCCTTGCCGGCACCAGGCCCTGCCTGGGGAATCTTTGGCTTGCCATCCGCTGGTTCTACCGCCATTGCTGCCTCCTCGTCGACCTCCCTCTGTGCCACCAGTGCGGTGCTGACTACTTGATTCGTCGCCGCCAGATACAGCAGCAACGGCTCTTGTGGTTTAGGCGCAACCAGTATCGGCATGGAGGAAAGGTATTTCTTCAGCTCCTGCAGTGCTGCCTCGGCTTCTGGTGTCCACTCTATTGGGCCTGCCTTCTTCAAGATTTTGAAGAAGGGAAGGGTGCGCTCGGCGGACTTGGAGATGAACCGGCTCATGACGGCAACACAGCCGGTGAGCCGATGCACATGCTTGATCCGCTTGGGCGCCTCGATCTGCTGAATAGCCTTGATCTTGTCTGGGTTTGCCTCAATCCCATGCTGCGACACAAAGAATCCGAGAAACTTGCTGGACAGAACGCCAAAGACGCACTTCTCAGGGTTCAGCTTGAGGTTGATCTCGCGCAGGTTAGCAAATGTCTCTTCCAGATCTTGCACAAGAGTTGGCCCATCCCTCGTTTTGATCACTATGTCATCCATGTAGGCCTCCATATTTCTATGGAGCTAAGATTCAAAACCAATTTGGACTCCTCTTGCAAACGTTGAGCCGGCACTCTTCAACCCGAATGGCATCCGTAAAAAGCAATACGTACCACATGGGGTGATGAATGTCGTTTGAGGGAGTCCTGGATTAGGGGTCTCCGGACAGCCAAACTATATCCTTTGGTCGGACTGTTGGACTATGAAGATACAAGACTGAAGACTTCGTCCCGTGTCCGGATGGGACTCTCCTTGGCGTGGAAGGCAAGCTAGGCAATACGGATATGTAGATCTCCTCCCTTGAACCGACTCTGTGTAACCCTGGCCCCCTCCGGTGTCTATATAAACCGGAGGGTTTAGTCCATAGGACAACAGACAATCATACCATAGGCTAGCTTCTAGGGTTTAGCCTCTACGATCTCGTGGTAGATCAACTCTTGTAATACTCATATCATCAAGAACAATCAAGCGGGACGTACGGTATTACCTCCATCAAGAGGGCCCGAACCTGGGTAAACATCGTGTCCCCTGCCTCCTATTACCATCCGCCTTAGACACACAGTTCGGGACCCCCTACCCGAGATCCGCCGGTTTTGACACCGACACCATCTTCTCTTCGTCCTCTCTTGTCATGAAGATTTGGTGGTAGCCTGAGTAGGCGTCCAGGAATGATAATAGATCACACCCGGCCGTGGAGTCAACACTTTGGTCGATGCGCGGCAACGGGAAGGGGTCCTTAGGGCAAGCCTTGTTAATATATGTGTAATCAATACACAGCCTCCAAATCCCATTCGCCTTGCGCACCACTACTGGATTGGCCAACCACATCGGGTGGAGCACCCCTCTCACCAAACCTGCCGCTTCCAACTTCCTGATCTCCTCTGTGATGAACTTCTGCCTTTCTAGAGCCTGCTTTCTGACCTTCTGCTTGACGGGCCATGCGCGGGGTTAGACAGCTAGGTGGTTCTCAATCACCTCCCTGGGAACACCGGGGATGTCGGACGCTTGCCATGCAAACACGTCGACATTTTCCTGCGGGAAAGTGATGAGCGTGCCTTCCTATTTGCTGTCGAGGGTGGAGCCTATGATGAAGGCCCCTCCCGTGCCATCCTCCCCGACGGGCACCTTCTTGGTCTACGGAGGCTCAGCTCTGGATCTCTTACTCTTGTCGGTAGAGCTCTCTGGCACGTCCTCAACGGTAGCACAACACTCCGAGGAGGTGCGCTTGCCGGAGTGGGTGCGAGAGGTCTTGTCGGGCTCCTTTTTCCCTCCCGGGCCGTCAGCGGCAGGAGCAGGTGCCTTGACGGCAGCTGCTGCAACTGCTTCCCGGTAGAGTTGGCCGGCGCAGATTAGCGCGTCCTTCTTATCGGAGGGGGCGGAGATGATGGTCAACGGCCGGGGCATCTTCAGCATGTTGTAGGCGTAGTGTGACACCGCCATGAACTTGGCCAATGCCTGGCGGCCGAGGATCCCGTTGTAGGGCAAGGGGATCTCGGCCACATCGAAGACGATCCTCTCCGTCCTATAGTTCAACTCTCCTCCAAATGTCACGGGTAGTGTGACCTTTCCCTTCGGCTGGCTCCTCCCCGGATTGACCCCTTGAAACATGCTCGTTTCCTCGAGGTCTCCATCAGGGATTTGCAACCTTTTGATCACGGCAGGCGAGATCAGGTTCAGGCCGGCCCCGCCATCAACCAACATCTTGTTCACCCTGAGGTTGCGTATTGTTGGCAAGACCAACAATGGCAAACACCGGACCGCGGTAGTGCGGTCAGGGTGGTCCTCGGTGTCAAAGATGAGGGGCGTGTTGGACCACTTCAGCGGCTTCTGAGCATCGAATGATGGCTCTGCTGCTGTAATCTCACCCGCCCACTGCTTGAGCCGGCGGTGAGAGGTATGCAGCGAGGCACCGCCATCGACGCACATGGCCTCCGTAGCCTTCTGGAACCCTTGCTCACCAGACTCGTTATCCTCGCCGTGACCTTCGTCTTCTTGTTTCTTGTCGCGGCCCCGGGCGGGCCTCTCTTGCTGGTTGTCCTTGCCCGGGCGGCCTCCTGGGCCGCCACGCTTCTTGCCGGATCCCTCGGCACTGTCCTGGTCTTTCTCCTTGTCCCGCCTTTCATACTCAGCCTTTTGCTTCTCAGCAAGCAGCTCGACTTGTCGGCAGTTCTGGAGGTCGTGGCCTTTGGTGCGGTGGATCTTGAAGTATTGCTTGCCGGAGCTTCCTGGCTTGTCGGTACCTACCAGGGCCCGGCAGGCGGCGCACCAGGCAGTCTCCTTTCCGGGGGTGTCTTCCTTGACCTTCTTGTCGGCACCGGTATCGTCAGATCCCTCAATGTCAAGTACGGCCTTGCCTTTGCGTTTCCTGTTGTGACGCCATCTCATCTTCGTCGGGGTGGCGGCGTCTTCATGAGTAGAGCCGGTTTCCGCGACGGCGTCTTCGTCGGGGTACTTCCTTCCCTCTTCAGCCCGGGCGCACCTATCGGCCAGAACGTAGAGCTCGGCCACATCTTTAACCTTGGTCATTGCCAGCTCCTCGCGCATCTTGTGATTGCGTATGTTCTGGTGGAACGCGCTAATCATAGTGGCGGGATGAACGTCGGGGATGTTGTACTGCACCCGGCTGAATCTCTGGATGTACTTCCGCAGGGTCTCCCCTTCCTTCTGGGGAATGATATGCATATCACTGGCCTGGCCATGAGCTTGGTGGCCTCCTGTGAAGGCGCCAATGAACTCATGGCACAGATCTGACCAGGAAGAAATGGAATCCGCCGGCAAGTGCATCAACCAAGACATCACATTGGGCTTGAGCGCCAGCGGGAAATAGTTGGCAAGCACCTTGTCGTCCCGAGCCCCAGCGGCCTACATCGTGATGGTGTAGATGCTGAGGAACTCGGACGGATGGGTCTTGCTGGTGTACTTCTCGCTGACGTCGGGCTTGAACATGCGGTGGGACGGCCACTGGAACTGCCTCAGCTCACGGGTAAAAGCCGGGCAGCCCACCACGTAAGGTAGGTCGCCGGGGGCCCCGGTGCCGGGTGGTCCATAGTGGGTCCCGCCCGCTTGTCCGACTGGCGGCGCGTTTCGCGCCAGCGCTCGACGGTGGTTCAAGCGTCTTCGTGAGCTCGCTCCCGAAGGACCTAGCGCGGGTCGCGGAGGGTCCGCGGGTCGGATGACGCTATGGAGATGTTGTCACAAGCGTCATCGCGACGGGCCGACGCCCGCGGCGGCCGGTGAGGAGGAGGAGAGTGCACTGTGGCCGCAGCTCCCCCGGTCCTCCCAGCGCCAGCATGTAGTGGCTCGGTGGAGCGTCAACCCGAGGGCCCCGCTGGTCGCGGATCATCTTTGTTTGCGACGGCGACGAGGCTCCGGATGGTGGCCCTCCACTCGTCGAGCTTCTCCACAGCATGAGGGAAGTCGAGGAGCAGATGTGCGCGTGCCAAAGCTTCCGCTGGTGTGGGCGGTGGCGACAGCTGCGTGGATCGCAACGCGCTTCAACTTTTAACTACATTAGAAGGAGCTCCATCACGACCCAGCAGTTGCACGCCATTTTCGCCAGCGCTTCGGCGAGCGTGTTGAACCCCCTCATCTTGCCGATGACGCACAAGGCTCTTCCCACGGCGGTGCCCAGGGTCACCATCATGGTGACGCTGCTCGGCGCGCACACCATGGGAAGAACGCGCGGTGGTCGCCGGTGTAGGTGTCCTAGAGGTCGCCGTGCCGCCCGGAGTCGGCACAACGACGCCCCTGGAGGGCCCCGCGCCGCCTGCGGGGGGGCCAGCTCCGTCTTTGGATCCGGCGACATGTAGCCGGTCGTCTGGCACACGAACGATGCCGCTTGCGAGGCTCCGACTGCCTGGGCGATGCTATTGCTCGCGGGCTGCGGCCCGGGTCCTGTCTGCGACCGGTCCGCTGCTCGTCCGGACCGGCACGGGTCATTCGGCTCCCAATGAATCGACCATCATGGTCGTCTTCTTCTTAGGGGCCATGGCGACGAAGAACTGCTAGGCTAACTGCTAGACCAGATTCTCACAATTGCGCTCCCCTACCTGGCGCACCAAGGATGTCGGTGTGGAACAACACCTATGGGATCACAAGAATCCCTACTACGTTTTCCGGGGCGCGGGGTTGCGAGGAGAGCAGGGCTAGTAGACAGCACAAGGGTCGTTTACCCAGGTTCGGGCCGCGAGGATGCGTAAAACCCTAGTCCTGCTTTGGTGGGTGTATTTCTGAGAGTTCTTGAGCTCTCAAACTAGCTGTGGTCAGTGCGTGGTTCGAAAGAGCTGAATCCCCCTCCTCGTCGCCTCGGGCCACCTTTTATAGGGAAAAAGGGGTTGCCATAGTGGCACACAGGAGGTGGAAAGGTCTACAGTGGCACGAGGTTATCCCTCGTATTACAGGACAAGGTGCATTTAATGCATCGGTTAGGTGTCCTCTTACTTTATCGGGGACGGGGGCGATGCCCGTCCCATCCGTCGCCGCTCCTCCTCGCTTCGACACGCGCCTCGGCCGGGGATGCGTGCGGTGCCATATAGGCAGGCAGGCAGCTGAGTTGGCGCGGTGGTGGAGCCTTCACGAAGATCCGCATGCCGCCACGCAGGCGCTTGATGAGTTGGCCTGGGAGCTGCATGTTGCCATGCAGGTGCCTTCCCAGCTGCTTGGGCTAGCAGCTGCATGTGAACAGCGGTGGAAGCTTGGTCGACGTGGGCTTGGCGGTGGCCTTGCCGGCGTCTTTGGCGAGGGCCTTGCCGGGTGGCCCGGCAAGGGTCTCGCCATGGCCTGTTGCCGTCCCCAGCAAGGATCTTGTCGGGGGTCTAGTGGCCTTCCTTGGCAAGGATCTTGCCGAGAATCGTCGTCTTCTGATCTGATCTTGAATATGTCTTCACAAAGATCTATATGCCACCACACGGGTGCCTTCCTGAGTTCTGGCCCCGCGTTGATGATGGCACTGGGGGCTGTGGGCTCAAGGGTGGCTCGCTCTGTTGGTGCGGGGCGAGCTGTCCCGGCAAGAGTCTTGCCGGGGCCGCTGAGGCCACCCGGAAAGGGTCTTGCCGGGTCTTGCCGGAGGAACTTGCTTCGTCCATCTGCTCTTTGTGGTCTTGGCCTTCACGTTGCTTTGATTGTCTTGGGCTTCGATCTTACCTTGGCTCACCTCCTCGTTCTGCTTGGTGTGGCCATGGGCGCGGCTCTGACTGCCCGTGCACAGGGAAAGGGGTACAAAGATGTGCCCCTATTTTTGTACATCGACAGCTTATTAGCAGCAATCGTCTGTGTTATTATTGGTCTCCGCACACATTTCATATTACGGAACTGTTTGCCGCGTATCACACACATCTTGTTTAGTTGAACCGTTTCCATTGTGTTTCCTAGTCACGCACAGTTCATCCCAGTGAACCGTATGTTGTATATCGCACACGCCTTCATCTGGTTGCCCGTTTCTTTTGTGCCTCCCCATCCCAAACAGTTAATTGAGTTGAACCATATGCTCTGCATTGCACACACAACTAAATTCTGAATTGTGTTTGATGCATCTGTCATCGCAAACGTTTTGCACCTTTTTTGACGGTTTTTTACACCACCGTTTGCGATTATGGCATCGCACACAGTTTCGTCGAAGGGTCTCTGATCGTAGTGTCGCATTTGGACAGTGTGTGGTTAAAAAAGCTACATTAGAACACCTAAACCTGGTGAAAAAATTAAAATTGAACCTACACTACTGCAGGATGCTGCTAACGCGATACTACGATTAGAGACCCTTTGACGAAACTATGTGCGATGCCATAATCACAAATGGTGGTGTAAAATAACGTCAAAAAAGGTGCAAAACATTCGCGATGGAGGATGCATCAAACACGATTCGGATTTTAGTTGCGTGTGCGATGTAGGGCACACGGCTAACCCGTTCGAACTGTTTGCGATGAGGCAGAACAATAGAAAAGTGTATGCGATATATGGCATACAGTTCGCTCTGATGAACCATTTTCTATTAGGGAGTGCAACATAAATGGTTAGCCAGATCAAGGTGTGTGTGATATAGGGCATATGATTCACTCGGATGAACTGTTTTCGATTAGCAAATGCAACAGAACGGTTCAACTTAACCAGATGTGTGTGATACGTGGCAAACAGCTGACTCAGATGAACTGTTTGCGATGAGAATTTACAACACATACGGTTAATACAGTTAGTTCGTGTGTGATTCTGTGTGTACAGAAAACTTTGAAAAATGCAAACTACTTGCTTGCGGTGGCTAGTAGTATCACACACGATGCGTCTATGAGTACTTGTGTGCGATGATTAGTAAGTTACACATGCATTTCCTTATGTTAACACTTGTGTGATAAATAATACATGGCACCAGATACGGTATTCGGGTTTTTTCTGTGCTCCACTTAGTCTTCCCGCGCTCCAGCGAATGCTTCCCGCGCTCCACATGGGTGAATTGTAAAACCCTCGCCTATGCCCTTACCGGTTTCCCGCCACTAGCTAACGGCTTGCTGCATATAACCCAGGCGGCAACGCACCGCCGTGACACTCCACGAAGATCTAGTCCTCACCCATCTACCATTAGTTATTCCAAGCATGTCAGGCAACGACCAAAGCTTCGACGTCGATGCCTACCCACGGTACATCTTTGGCGAGGAGAAAGAGCCGGAGCAGGTCGGGGAGCAAGAGCTTCATCGGCCGGTGCAGGCACCATGGCCCATCGGCAGCGATATCGGCATCACAGTCCTTGGGAGCACAATCGACATATTGCAGAGGAGGTGTGATGAGCAGTTTGCCATCCACCATGCAAAAGATCCAGAGATGCTCGGCGGCATGATCGATGACCCACCCGAAGAACCGCCATCACCAGTGCTCATCGAGAGCCTGATGCCCCGCAAGGAATGGGCAGAGGGCCTCTGCGATTCAGTCAAGACAAAGGCAACCTGCGGCTTCATCATTGCCCGCGGCCGCCGTGTCAACCTCGATCCTGATGATGTGGTGTCCAGGCTCGAGTGCATCCTTGGTGGAGGTGACATCCCCGACGAAGTAGAACATCGCCAATGTGATATCTAGAGGATGCAGGTGATTGACGGAATTTTCTACCAGGCCAGAGGCATGGAAATGGAGCGGTTCCGCGGAGTTGTCATGCGCGTGATTGCATGCTGTCAAGCTCTTCTGGAAGAGGCCCAGCAGCCCCAAGAGCCTCCCATCAGCGCCAGCAGCTCCGTAGGCGGAGGCGGGTCGGGACACTCGGAGTGAATGGCCGCAAGGGTGCTATGCTGATCATGGAGTCCGGGAAGACCATCGTCGGACGGCCGCCAGCTCAGAGCTTATATTTTATTATAATTGTATGCATATGTAGGTCGTGAGTGTTCTGGGCCTTGCCGCATTTGGCATTTTAAATTATCCTGAATATGTAAGACAATTATTAAGAATTATTAACCGTTTCCATTGTAACTTTGCCTCAACGGCGAGCAGAGCGCGCGCAGGGACGCCAGAGCGGAGCGCGCCGCGGCCGCCTCAACAGCGAGCAACCACGTGGTCAACCTTCTGCCATCAATAAATTTTGACCTTGTTTCTCGTCACATTGCTGATTACAATGCAATAAGTAATTGCAAATCTGTTCACACCTATCAAACTAATATGTGTTCACACTTAGCACCGGGCTATAAAAACTACCCACTCAAAAATTACTTCACAGTTCCTCTCCTCATCACCCACAAAATTGTTTTTTCTGTCAAGTCGTTCCGCCATGACCGGTAGGAGGAGTTTAGGGTGGACATATAACCAGGCAGCAAAGACCAAGGCCGCAGAAGCACTAGAGAGGTCCCATCGCGAAGCCGCAACTGCAGCAGAGATGTCCTGGCGCGCCGCGGAGCCCTCGAACGAGCTCTCACGGGCACGCGAGGGCTCTCACAAGCGCATTCGCGGCGTCGGCCATCGCGACGAGCTGGCGTTCCTGAAGTCCTTCACCGACGACGACGACATTCTTGCTGGCGTCACTACGCAGCAGGAGCTGGTCGATGGCTTGATGAAGCTGCTCAAGATCAGCGATGCCTCGGTTGACAAGGAGACCGGCCTTGTCGAGCAACCCATGGATGACAATGCGAAGCTCGTCAAGTTGGTTGCCGAGAAGGAGGAGGAGGCCGCCGGTTGGAAGATGCTGCATGAGCAGAGCAGTGCCTCGGAGATGACGCTGAAAGCGGTCATTGAGGAACTGATGGGTGGCTTGAGGAAGCTCCGGATCGAGTGCGAGCAGGAGGTGGAGGAATCCGTGGCTGCTTTCAAGCAAAGTCGTGAGGAATTGAAAAAGGAGCTGGAGGATTTCGCTGCCCGGTGATCCATCGACGAGTAGAGACAGTAGCGACCCAGATTGTTGTATGCAATTTCCTTCTTCTCTTGCCCCCGTGTCTTCCGGGCTTTGCTGCGTGTGGCATTCTAAATTATCCAGAATATGTGAGACAATTATTATCTGTGCAATTGTAAATTTGTCGTCGTATTATCCGTTGCCATTTTATTTGTGGTTGTATTATCTGTTTTCCTATGTGGCAATTTAAATTAGGGCGGAATACGAGTTGAAAACACGAACAAAGCAAATGTTGCCATGGGATCACAAGCAAACACCCTCCGTCCAGCTGCTTTAATTAACCCATTAATGGAGAAGTTGTGAGCGAGGCGGCCGGCGGCTGGTGCATGGAGGTCAAAGAGCTTGCTTCCCGGTGAGCATGGGCGGCCTTGCTACTCGCACGTGTCCTGTCAAGCATGCGAGGTGGACAGGATGCACGCATCCCATCGAGCCTGCGCGGCGGACTGCTCGCACGCGTCCCGTCGAGCCTGCACAGC
This sequence comes from Triticum dicoccoides, assembly GCF_002162155.2. Taxonomy (NCBI): domain Eukaryota; kingdom Viridiplantae; phylum Streptophyta; class Magnoliopsida; order Poales; family Poaceae; genus Triticum; species Triticum dicoccoides. The sequence continues at coordinate 132,301,089 of NC_041392.1, read as the reverse complement.
GGACTTCTCACGCTCGTCCCGTCTAATCAAACAACTGCACGCACGCCACCGAGTATGGTTAAATTTCGACACAGTTAATATAATACAACCGTTTGCGATATTAACGTGTCATCTTTTTGTTTCAAAAAAGACTTCGTTGGCTACTAATGTGTGCGCCTCTTCTCAAACTGGGCGATTTTTTTACCATGACATATATGTGCCATGTCATGAAACCATGCCAAGTTTCATGTTTTTTGGGTGACTTTTTTGATATACTGGGATTTAAAAACCGAGATTCTCGTTGTTTCAGGATGACGACAAGTTTGTAATTCATTCCCATTCCTTAAACGAGACCTAAACATGCACCCAATGACACATCTACGATTTCCCACCCATTTTGCTTCACTGGAGCATGTGGTTGTAGTTCATATTTGAATTATGGACTACATTAAATGCATAGAAAACTTAGTAATTAGTAATTGATTTACAATGGCCAACCAAACCCTAAACAGTTTCAAATTTCAGCTCGACACTCCTGTTATTCTATGTTGCCTATAGAAAACAAAGTTCAAGGCGAGAAGAGGCATCAATTATCGTTTTGCCCACAATAGGGGCATGTTTCCTTACCGGAGCCACGAGGGTTGCGACATGCTCCAGTTTGTAAAAGGCTTGTAATATAGCTTCGCCCAAATTGGACAATTACATGTACCATGTAGTGACACCATGCCAAGTTTCATGATTTCCTGGTGAGTTATGGATTTAAAGACATTTAAAAACCGAGATTCGCAATGTTTGTGGCCTAGCCAGGACGGCGAGACGGTTGAATTCGTTCCCATTCATTCCATGGGACCTAAACATGCACCCCAAGGAAACATGTACGTTTTTTCTAGCCATTGTGGTGCACTGGAGCAAGTATTTGTAGTTCGGATTTGAATGATGGACATTAAATGCCTAGAAAACTCAATTAATGAATAAAAAAGGTCAAACGAACCCTAAATAATTTCAAAGTTTAGCGTGAATGTCCAGTTGTTCTTTGTCGCGTGTAGAAGCAAAGACGAGGCTAGAAGAGGGAGTGATTATCGTTTGGCCCACAAGGGGACATGTTTCCCTATCGAAACCACGAGGGTTCTTGCAACAGGCTCCGGTTTGTAAGAGGTTTTGTAATAAAGCTTGGCCCAAATTGGCAATGTTTTTACCACGGCATATATGTGCCATGACGTGACACCATGCCACCGTTGATGACTTTCTGGTGAGTTTAGGATTTATGGGGACTTAAAAACCGAGATTCGAAATGTTTGAGGACATGCCAGGACATCGGTACAGTTGTAATTCGTTCCCATTCCTGGCATGAGACCTAAACATGCAGCCAAGGACACATGTATATTTTTTCTAGCCATTTTGGTGAATTGGAGCATGTATTTGTAGTTCATATTTGAATTATGGACATTAAATGCCTAGGAAACTCAATTAGTGTATAAAAAGGCCAAACGAACCCTGAATAAGTTTAAATTTTAGCACGGATATTCTGTCGTTCCATGTTGCCTGTGGAAGAAAATACAAGGCGAAAAGAGGCAGTGATTACATTTCACCCAAAGGGGAACACGTTTCCCTATCAAAACCACGAAGCTTCTTTGAGAGAAGCTCCAGTTTTTGTAAGAGGTTTGTAATAAAGCTTGGCCCAAATTGGACAATGTTTTTACCACAACATATATGTGCCATGACGTGACACCATGCCACCTTTGATGACTTTCTGGTGAGTTTAGGATTTATGGGGACTTAAAAACCGAGATTCGAAATGTTTGAGGACGAGCCATGACACCAGTACGGTTGTAATTCATTCCCATTGCTCGCATGGGACCTAAACATGCACCCAAGGACACATGTATAATTTTTCTAGCCATTTTGGTGAACTGGAGCATGTATTTGTAGTTCAGATTTGAATTATGGACATTAAATGCCTAGGAAACTCAATTAGTGTATATAAAGGCCAAACGAACCCTGAATAAGTTTAAATTTCAGCAGGATATCATGTCGTTCCACGTTGCTCGTAGAAGAAAATACAAGGTGAAAAGAGGCAGTGGTTACGTTTCGCCCACAAGGGGGACACGTTTCCCTATTAGAACCACGAGGCTTCTTTGAGAGAAGCTCCGGTTTGTAAGAGGCTTGTAATAAAACCTGCGCCACAATGGACGAAAAAAATTCCTCGACATATAAGTGCGATGTCGTGACACCATGGCAGGTTTCACCATTTTCAGCTTAGTTTTGGATTTACGGGGATTTAAAAACCGAGATTCTTCTCACGGAATGTTTTCAAATAGCACACGATTCACTCACAAAAGCCGATATTCAATGAAAACTTCGTGGAAACCATATTTTAAAGTTTCATAAAAATCTAAAGAAAAAAGTGTGGGATGTTAAGAAGGTGATGTTTTATTGCGACACGAAATTTCAAGTTAAAAAACATTACGAGATGTGAGCTATGAAAAAGATAAATTCCGCCCTAAATAGTGACATTCCTATTCGGCACTATTCAACACTGATTTTGTCTTTTTCATAGCTCACATCTCGTAATGTGTTTCAACTTGAAATTTTGTGTGGCAATAAAACATCATCCTCTTAACATCCCGCATTTTTTTGAATTTTTTTTGAAACTCAAAACATCTTTTTCTCGTGGTTTTCACTGGTTTCCATCG
>NC_041392.1:132295714-132297948 GCF_002162155.2 Triticum dicoccoides | reverse complement strand
ACTGGCCAGAACCCAAACCCCACGGATCGTACGTGTGCACCATTGGATGCTCCCAGATCGAACGGCAACCCTGAGCCCTTTCGACGGCACATGCAGTACATGGGTAAGTGCTACCTCTTGAGCACTGCGTTGGTTTTTCCCTTGAAGAGGAAAGGGTGATGCAGTAAAGCAGCATAAGTATTTCCCTCAGTTTTTGAGAACCAAGGTATCAATCCAGTAGGAGACCACGCGCGAGTCACCTAGTACCTACACAAACAAATAAGAACCTCGCAACCAACGCGATAAAGGGGTTGGCAATCCCTTCACGGCCACTTGCAAGAGTGAGATCTGATAGAGATGATAATAATAAGATAAATATTTTTGGTATTTTTATGATATAGATTGAAAGTAAAGATTGCAAAATAAAATAAATTGGAAACTTGTATGATGGAAAATACACCCGGGGGGCATAGGTTTCACTAGTGGCTTCTCTCAAGAAAGCATAAGTATTACGGTGGGTGAACAAATTACTGTCGAGAAATTGATAGAAAAGCGAATAATTATGAGAATATCTAGGCATGATCATGTATATAGGCATCACGTCCGAGACAAGTACACCGACTCCTGCCTGCATCCACTACTATTACTCCACACATCGACCGCTATCCATCATGCATCTAGAGTATTAAGTTCATAAGAATAGAGTAATGCCTTAAGCAAGATGACATGGTGTAGAGGGATAAACTCATGCAATATGATGTAAACCCCATGTTTTTATCCTCGATGGCAAGAATACAATATGTGTCGTTTCCCTTTCTGTCACTGGGATCGAGCACCGCAAGATTGAACCCAAAGCTAAGCACTTCTCCCATTGCAAGAAAGATCAATCTAGTAGGCCAAACCAAACTGATAATTCGAAGAGACTTGCAAAGATAAACCAATCTTACATAAAAGAATTCAGAGAAGATTCAAATATTGTTCATAGATAGACTTGATCATAAACCCACAATTCATCGGATCTCGACAAACACACCGCAAAAGAAGATTACATCGAATAGATCTCCAAGAGAATCGAGGAGAACTTTGTATTGAGATCTAAAGAGAGAGAAGAAGCCATCTAGCTACTAGCTATGGACCCGAAGGTCTGAAGTAAACTACTCACACATCATCGGAGGGGCCATGAGTTGATGTAGAGGCCCTCCATGATCAATGCCCCCTCCGGTGGAGCTCTGGAAAAGGCCCCAAGATGGGATCTCTTGGGTATAGAAGGTTGCGGCGATGGAAATGTGGTTTCGTGGTGCTCCTGGATGTTTGCGGGGTATATGGATATATATAGGAGGAAGAAGTAGGTTGGTGCAGCAACGAGGGGCCCACGAGGGTGGAGGGCGCGCCTAGGGGGTGGGCACGCCCCCCCTGCCTCGTGGCCTCCTCGATTGTTTCTTGACGTCCACTCCAAGTCTCCTGGATCACGTTTGTTCCAAAAATAACGCTCCCAAAGGTTTCATTCCGTTTGGACACCATTTGATATTCCTTTTCGGCGAAACACTAAAATAGGCAAAAAACAACAATTTGGGCTGGGCCTCCGGTTAATAGGTTAGTCCCAAAAATAATATAAAAGTGTAAAAATAAGCCCATTAACATCCAAAATAGATAATATAATAGCATGGAGGAATCAAAAATTATAGATACGTTGGAGACGTATCAGTAAGCACTGTGCCTGTGCATCGTGTAGCTCACGCTTCCTTCTCTACTAGGTTTTCATTCAAAACAGGCTACCGTTTCTCGCCACTCCTCTCATCGGTTTTCCACCTCTTCTCCTAGATATGCATGATGTAGATGTTCGTTTAATTCTTATCGTTCATCTCATCCAAAATCAATTAGTTTTATAAAAAAACTATTTTAAGATTCATGGAACTGTGCATTGTAAAGGTAAAAACAAAAGGTGACAATTCATTTAGAAAAAAAGGTTTGGGCAATTAAGATATGGAAGATTCTAGAGAACAAAGGAGAAGTGCTTGTTTTTGAGGTTTGTGCATTATGCTTAAGTTCAACCATGGAGTCTTCTAGATTGTACATGTGGCAGAATTTGGTGGAATGTAGATGATATCCAACGGCCAGTAGTGCTCGGATTTGCCATCTATCTACCGTCGGATTGGCTTCATCCAATGAGCAACTTTCATAGTTATTCGCACACTATATAGGTGTATAGATGTATAGATGTATAGATATATATATATATATATGTGTGTGTGTGT
>NC_041392.1:132271469-132295471 GCF_002162155.2 Triticum dicoccoides | reverse complement strand
ATTGAACTAGGCTTAGAGTCGGGTACGGTTTTCGGTTTGTAATGTAGTTGGCGTGGCCCATCGAAGTTGTGCATTTGGGATTTAAACACATCATACACCATCGTACCCATACATATTTTCGGGCCACATGCAGTGTATACGGGGTCTTCTGATTGACCACGTCTCCCTTGTGCGGTTTTTTGTGACGACACAGATATCTGTGGGCTCCCCGAGTGTATATATATCATCCCTTTGGCCGATAATGAGGGGTATGTGTTGGCCATGAATGGATTCCTCCTAGTTCGTGTTAGGGCCAGTCACCGTCAAATGTCGGTCAACCAAAGCTCGAGCTCATGTGTTGTCAGGATTCCCTCCCAGATGCTTGGATTGCTGGGTTCGATCTACATCAAACCATGCGTACGTATCTCGTCCTTAACTACCTTGCCTTCATGGTTGTTGTCTGTATCGAGAGGTAGGCACCACATCTAAATTTTACATTATTCTATATTGAAAACACACATCACGCCTTCCCAACATACATCATTTTGGGCCGCATGCAAGAGATGATGGTTTTGTGGTCCCTTTCGTGCGATTTTTATGATGGTTCAATCTATTGGCCCAAGCGGTTTATCGACAATGACAACTGTCATTTGACCAAATGAAAGATTCATTGGTCCGCCTTATGGTAGGTCATGGCGACATGCATGTATGACCAAAGTATCGATCATTATGTGCATCTTCCCCGCTGATGCGAAGTGGGAGGTGGTGGGCCAAGCATCCTAGCTAGGTACGACATTATGTCATTATATATATCCTAGCTAGATGGTTGTTAGGGTGATTTCAGGTTTGCGAGGTAGGTGCCACCAAAGTTATGCATTGTGTATTTAATGTTTTAAACATCCCCAATATTCGTACATATATTTCGCCACTTCGAGGTGGTTCTTGACTTCTGGCCCCTCTCATCGATCTTCAATGACGCGCCCAACAATGGGCCCGCAGGGTCAAAGTTGTGCATTGGAATTTTGAACATCACAGACCACCCTTTTCACTCATATTTATTTGGCCCACATGCTGGTGTGGCTGTCTTTTGACCCTCTCTAACGTTATTTTTTGCTGCAAAGACTCTGATGACCCTCAACGGACACGGGGTATAATATCTTAACCATGTGAGATACAAGTACGATTTGAATCACCATGACCGCGAAAGCGCGAGCAAATTAAGATGGAGGTACTGGCTCAACCATGTGCGATGCAAGTGCGCTGAAATCACCACGACCGTGCAAGCGTGAGCAAATTAAGGTGGAGGTACTGGCACAAACGTGTGCGATGCAAGTGTGCTGAAATCACCACGGCCGCGCAAGCACGAGCAAAGGGTGGAGGTACTGGCTAAACCGTGTGCGATGCAAGTGCGCTGAAATCACCACGACCGCGCAAGCGCGAGCAAAGAGTGGAGGTACTGGCTTAACCGTGTGTGATGCAAGTGCGCTATAAAACCACCACCTGTGCAAGCTAAAGGCGGGTAAGTTTATTTGGAAATTAGGACGAACCGTGTGCGATAGACCAGCTAACTAGAAATATAAAAAACAAACTACCCGCCTTGAGCGTTGCAAAAATCGGCAGATAAGCGCCACTTTTCCTTATTATCATACACACATATTGTTATTGGACCGTGCGCGATCTTGGGCACTCCCGCCCCGCATCAATTCCTTTACCCAAATTTTAGTAGCTGCCGTACTTCAACCTTCGCCCACACTCCTCCAGCACCGACCTTATAGTAAAATTGCAGTAGCCGAGGCATTTGAACCGTCACCCTCCCTCATCCACCACCATCTCCACCCACCATTACTAAAAAATTTAGTAGTCGCGACGTATCCTAAAACACCACCACCCCCCCTCCACATTCCCCCACCCGCCCCCCTCCCCCCTCGAACCCTAGCTCGTGGCTGCCGCCGGCGCCGCCGTCAACCCCTGCCGGTCTTACCGTTCCTCCTAGCTTAGATAATAAAGTTTAGGTTACCCGGCGATTCCCATACAGTTGCCCCACTCCCCTGAGTTTTTAGATGAGGCCTACGGTGTCCCTTCCCGCCAGATCCACATCCCTTGCTCCAGAATGTCGCAGCCTAAGCTTGACCATGTATCCCGGGGAGCCGACAAGCGTTCGGCCAAGAAGAGGTTTATCATGGCCTCTTTGGCGGACGTTGGCGAGGTGGCCGCCGTTCGCCCCGACCTGTCGATCCTGGAGCAACATGTCGCCGCAAAAGCCGGCGAAGACGTTGACTATGTTTCCATGCTGAAGGCTTCATCTCAGCGGGCTAGCGTATTACTGTATCTCGGGAAAGCTGGCTACAACATCAAGCTCGTCCACACCGATGGCTTCACGAGGGCCATCTCACAGGTTCAGTGGTCCATCCCCATCCCCTCTGGTTTAGCCACTATCGATCTCTTCGATGGCCCTGCCGCTGATCTCCTCCGCCAAGCGGTCAATGATTTGCGAGCTTTATACGGCATCAAGCCCATTTTGTCACTTATGAAGGACATGTTCTACGGCGGCGGCTTGGGATCCTCAATTGCCAAGTCAGATCTCATCGACCACGACCACGACCTCGAGGAGGGCACCCATGAAGGTTCTTCCAAGGTGAAACAGCCCATCTGTGACATCAGAGAGCGCACCATGGGTATGTTCTCTTCCAACTGGAAGGATCCCATCCATGAAATGTGAGGCAATATTCTATCACCAAATCTTACCTTTTCTAGCTTGCCAACCCGTACCCTTTGTTGTAGTAGCATTTGTCGTGCGGTGCTTTAACTATGTCGTGTTTAATTATTTCAGTTATGCAAAAATGTATTGTTCAACAGGACTATGTGATGTTTAAGTATGAATTGTCCACTTTAGTTTCACAAATGGCTATATTTGGTTGTTTATAGTGAGTAGATGCATTATTTATCTGTATTTGGTTGTTAGGTTGGTTGGAGTGAGCATTTTTCCAGTTATCGAGTAGATGCCTTGTTTATCTGTATTTGGTTCTTAGTTTGGTTGAAGTGAGTATTTGTCTAGTTATCAAGCAGATGCCTTGTTTATCTGTATTTAGTTGTTAGGTTGCTTTGTTTTAGCATTTGTCCAGTTATCAAGCAGATGCCTTGTTTATCTGTATTTGGTTGTTAGGTTGCTTTTTTAGCATTTGTCCAGTTATCAAGCGGATGCCTTGTTTATCTGTATCTGGTTGTTAGGTTGCTTTTTTAGCATTTGTCCAGTTATCAAGCAGATGCCTTGTTTATCATTATCTGCTTGTTAGGTTGGTTGCAGTGAGCATTTGTCCAATTTTCAATCATATGCCCTGTTCATCTGTATTTGCTTGTTAGGCTGGTTGCAGTGAGACTTTATCCAGTTTTCAATGGCTATATTTGGTTGTTATACTAGTCATTTATGCCTTGTTTATTTCAGTCATTCACAATGTGGTGTTCATTATGTGCAAGTCGGAACTGTATCGCCCGACTACATCAATACCAGTTTGAACGGCTATATTTGGTTCCAGTTATTCCTGGTGTAGTTAACACGTGCCCTTTATTTCAGTTTTACACATTTATCTATTGTGATGTTTAAGCATTATCTACATTCTATTCATTTTCAACAATACCAGTTCGAATTGCAATATTTGATGGCTGTTAAGCCTGCTGTCGGTAACATTGCCTTCCATTTTATATCTGCTTTAACAGCATGCTAAAACCAACACATTCAAGCTATCATTTGGATATGGTGTTGATTACCTTTTCTATATTTGTTTGATGTTAAGATTGATGTACTTATCATGCCTTTCCACTACTTATGCAGGACAACAACGGGAGTGGCCACCATTTTCCGCCGAGGTTAGCTTCATCCCACGGCTTGTACTCCCCCTGTCGTTCCATAATGTAGTGCGTATAGATCTAGGCCTGGAAACTAGTTAGCTTATAATATTGACTTGTTGCTTGTAGGTACATATGCCCTTGGCAAGGATCCACGCATCGATCCTTTTTGCGTATGGGGCAATGAGATATTGATGAACAAGCATCAAGTGAGGAAACTGATAAGGATTATTAGCAAAAAGATACGAATGGTGGCAAGCAAATTATTTGTTTATGCTCTATCCAACACAATAATGAGTTGTAGGATGGTAACTACAAACTCTGCAGCCTTCTCTTTTTACTGCCCATAATGAGTTGTTAGACAACAATATTTGAATCTTTTTCATTCCTAGTGGTTCCCGAAGCAGTTCACTCAAGATTACCTCGCAAAGTACATGATTGGTGGACACGCAATGAAGGTTAAAGTATTTCATCCAGACTACAATGAGCATCGAGAAGTCCTAATGAAGACAGTGAAGGATGGACGGGCAGCCATCATAAGGGGTTGGCATAGAGTCGTGTGTGCCTTACGCATGGAGGAGGGCACAATATGGGCATTCCGCTTCACCTTCTCTAGCAACCAGAATGCCTTTCGCCTCTCTCTTTACAGTCTTTACTACAACTGTGGTTCATCATTCTTTACTTGGTGCTTCTGTAGTTCTTCAGTATATGTACATGTGCATCGAATTATGGATTTGTGGTTGAACCTATATTTGTAATAAACATGGTTGGATATGAAATAAGTGATTGCCTACTTTCAAATTCAAAACATGTGATTTTTAAATTAGGGATTAATTGGATTAATTATGGATTAATTAGGGATTACACTGCACACGGTTTGCGAAAGCGAAACGTGTGTGATATATGTGAAGATCATAAATGTTTCTAGGATCCACTACGTGTGCGATCAATCTCCACTGCACACACGGCTTTCTCTTGAAAACTGTTTGCGTTAGGCCACCTGGCACAAAAGTTTACCACATAAAAAGTGTGTGTGATGGATTGCCTTTGCCACACAGTTTCTTCTACGCACCGTGTGTGATACATTCAATAACGCAAACGATTTAACGGGAAAAATTGTGTGTGATGTACATGTGAACGAAAACGTTTTCCTTGGAGCGACTGTGTGGGACGTACATACGAACGGGAACGTTTAGTGGGGACTGACTGTGTGGGATGTACTTGTGACCGGAAACAATTTCGCCGTATAATTGTAATTTTTTTAGCTCTAGTGTATGTATTTCCGTATTTGAGCCCTCGCCGGTCGCACACGTTCTCATTTTGCCGAGCCTGCGTGCCAGGAGGGCATATCCCTGACGGTTTCTGGGCTGTGTGGGAAGGACCCCCCCCCCCTCCTATCGCCCACACTCACTTGGCGACGGTTCCAAATGCCCTCGCGGAAAGGGGTTAAAAACCATTTGTTTAGGACCAACGCGCACCAGTGCTAGTATTGCTATGGTTAAAGATCTCTTGGAAGAAGATATGGATGGGCATGTTATTTACTTCTGTGAAGAAGCTGCTAGAATTGCAAAACCTGATAAGAAAGATAAACATAGACCTGTTGTTGGCATGCCTCTCATCTCAGATAAAATAGGAGATCATTGTTATCATGGTTTATGTGACATGGGTGCTAGTGTGAGTTCTATTCCTTACACCTTATATCAAGAAATTATGAAAGACATAGCACCTGCAGAGTTAGAAGAAATAGATCTTACTATTAAACTTGCTAATAGAGACACCATATCACCATTTGGGATTGTTAGAGATGTTGAAGTCTTGTGTGGGAAAATAAAATACCCTACTAATTTTTTTGTTCTTGGTTCCCCACAAGATGACTTCTGTCCCATTATCTTTCGTAGACCTTTCTTGAACACAGTTAATGCTAAGATAGACTGTAAGAAACAAACTGTTGGTTTTAGCTTTGGTGATGAGTCTCATGAGTTTAATTTTTCCAAGTTTAGTAGAAATCTTTATGAAAAAGAATTACCTAGCAAGGATGAATTAATTGGTCTTGCTTCTATTGCTATACCACCTACTAATCCTTTAGAAAAAAATTTGCTAGACCATGAAAATAATTTACATATGCATGAAAGAAATAAAATAGATAAAGTTTTCTTTGAACAAAGTCCTCTACTTAAACACAATTTGCCTATTGAAACTCTAGGGGGTCCTCCTCCACCTAAAGGTGATCCTGTGTTTGAATTAAAACAATTGCCAGACACTTTGAAATATGCCTATCTCGATGAAAAGAAGATATATCCTATTATTATTAGTGCTAACTTTTCAGAACATGAAGAAGAAAGATTATTTAAAGTTCTAAGGAAGCATCGAGTGGCTATTGGATATACTCTTGATGATTTAAATGGCATTAGTCCCACTCTATGTCAGCACAAAATTAATATGGAACCTGGTGCTAAACCCGTTGTTGATCACCAACGTCGGTTAAATCCGAAGATGAAAGAAGTGGTAAGAATGGAAATATTAGAACTTCTAGAAGCAGGTATAATCTATCCCATAGATGATAGTAGATGGGTAAGTCATGTTCATTGTGCTCCTAAGAAAGGAGGTATTACTGTTGTTCCTAATGATAAGAATGAACTTATTCCACAAAGAATTGTCACCGGCTATAGAATGGTAATTGACTTTAGAAAATTAAACAAAGCAACTAGAAAAGATCATTACCCTCTGCCTTTTATTGATCAAATGCTTGGAAGATTATCTAAGCACACACACTTTTGCTTCCTTGATGGATATTCTGGCTTTTCACAAATACCTGTTTCTCAACCAGATCAAGAAAAGACCACTTTTACTTGTCCCTTTGGAACATATGCTTATAGACGTATGCCTTTTGGTTTATGCAATGCACCTACTACCTTTCAAAGATGTATGACTGCTATATTCTCTGACTTTTGTGAAAAGATTGTTGAGGTTTTCATGGATGATTTCTCTGTTTATGGGAAGTCTTTTTATGATTGTTTAAGCAATCTTGATCGAGTTTTGCAGAGATGTGAACAAAGAAATCTTGTCTTGAATTGGGACAAGTGCCACTTTCTGGTAAATGAAGGCATTGTCTTGGGTCATAAAATTTCTGAAAGAGGTATTGAAGTGGACAAAGCTAAGGTTGATGCAATTGAAAAAATGCCATATCCTAAAGATATCAAAGGTATTCGCAGTTTCCTAGGTCATGTTGGCTTCCATAGGAGATTTATCAAAGACTTTTCTAAAATTTCTAGGCCTCTTACGAATCTTTTGCAAAAGGACATTCATTTGTTTTTGATGATGATTCTTTAGAAGCCTTTGAAACACTCAAGAAAGCCTTAATTTCTGCACCTATTGTTCAACCACCTGACTGGAACTTGCCTTTTGAAATTATGTGTGATGCTAGTGATTATGCTGTTGGTGTTGTTCTAAGATAAAGAGTTGAGAAGAAACTGAATGGTATTCATTATGCTAGTAAAACACAGTTGAGTGCTCAACAAAATTATGCAACTACTGAAAAAGATTTCTTAGGAGTGGTGTTTGCTTGTGATAAATTTAGACCTTACATTGTTGATTCAAAAGTAATTGTTCACACCGATCATGCCGCTATTAAATATCTTATGGAAAAGAAAGATGTTAAACCTAGACTTATTCAATGGGTTCTCTTGTTACAAGAATTTGATTTACATATCACTGGTAGAAAAGGAGCTGAGAACCCCGTAGCTGATAATTTTTCTAGGCTTGAAAATGTGCTTGATGACCCACTACCTGTTGGTGATAGTTTTCCTGATGAGCAGTTAGCTGCAATAAATGTTGCTCATAACACTCCTTGGTATGCTGACTATGATAATTACATTGTTGCTAAATATTTACAACCTAGTTTTACATATCAACAAAAGAAAAAAATATTCTATGATTTAAGACACTACTTTTGGGATGACCCATATCTTTATAAAGAAGGAGTAGATGGTATTATTAGACGTTGTGTACCTGAGCATGAACAGGGACAAATCCTACGGAAATGTCACTCCGAAGCTTATGGAGGGCATCATGCTGGAGATAGAACTGCTCACAAGGTATTGCAATCTGGATTTTATTGCCCTACTCTCTTCAAGGATGCCCATAAGTTTGTTTTATCTTGTGATGAATGCCAAAGAATAGGTAATATCGGTAAGCGTCAAGAAATGCCTATGACTTATTCACTTGTTGTTGAACCATTTGATGTTTGGGGATTTGATTACATGGGACCTTTTCCTTCCTCTAATGGGTATACACATATTTTAGTTGATGTTGATTATGTTACTATATGTGTAGAAGCTATTCCAACCAGTAGTGCTGATCACAACACCTCTATTAAAATGCTTAAGGAAGTTATTTTCCCAAGGTTTGGAGTCCCTAGATATTTAATGACTGATGGTGGTTCACACTTTATTCATGGTGCTTTCCGTAAAATGCTTGCCAAGTATGATGTTAACCATAGAATTGCATCACCTTATCATCCTCAGTCTAGTGGTCAAGTTGAACTTACCAATAGAGAAATAAAATTAATCTTGCAAAATACTGTCAATAGGTCCCGAAAGAATTGGTCTAGGAAATTAGATGATGCACTTTGGACTTATAGAACCGCATATAAAAATCCCATGGGTATGTCTCCTTATAAAATGGTTTATGGAAAAGCTTGTCATTCGCCTCTTGAATTAGAACATAAAGCATATTGGGCAATCAAAGAACTCAACTATGATTTCAAACTAGCCGGTGAGAAGAAGTTATTTTATGTTAGCTCATTAGATGAATGCAGAACCCAACCTTATGAAAATGCCAAGTTGTTTAAAGAAAAAGTCAAAAGATGGCATGATAAGAGAATCCAAAAGCGTGAGTTTAAAGTAGGAAAATATGTTCTTTTGTACAACTCTCATTTCAGATTCTTTGCAGGAAAACTCCTCTCAAAATGGGAAGGCCCCTATGTCATCGAGGAGGTTTATCATTCTGGAGCCATCCAAATAAATAATGTCGAAGGTACTAACCCGAAGGTTGTTAACGGGCAACGAATAAAACATTATATCTCAGGTACGCCCATTAATGTTGAAAGTAATATTATCCAAACTTTGAAACTGGAAGAACATATAAAAGAGTCCTTCTGGAACACTACAGAATCATGAAAATAAGGAGGTACGTGATACGGTAAGTAAACGGGCTCCGAAAAATCTGCAAAAATATTTCTTGTCAGTTTTGGAATATTTATAAAAATAGGAAAATAAGAAACTTCCAGGAAGCATACCCTGGTGGGCACAAGACACCAGCCAGGCGCGCCCACGTGGGTTGTGCCCACCTGGGGTACCTTCTGGACTTCGTTTTTCTACAGCTTTCTTGTTTCCCAAGATAAAAAATCTTTATATACCCCCCGAACCTGTTAACCACTGTATCACGGAGAAATCTTCTGTTCTCTTTTCTTGCTATTTTCGGTCAGATCTGTTGAGCCAGGCATCATGTATTCTTCTTCCTCCGACAACGTGGAAGAGGATGCTTGGTTGATGAAGATCGAGCTGAAGAGGGAAGAGCCCGTAGAAGCAGTCAAGGGAGACGAGAGCAAGGAGGCTACCGTAGATCAACCCCCGGTCTTCGAGCAAGCACTATCAGCTGAGGAGGAAGAAGAAGATATCCTTAAACCTTACTATGATCATCTTACTTCTATTGAGATTGAAGCCTTTCTCCCATTGAAATGGTTCGTGTACAAAATAAGTATCACACCTGTGAAAATATTCTACATCAAGAGCACATCATCCACCTCCGAGGCGTCATCCGTCGGTTGGATAATCTCTTGATCCTTAAGGAAAGGATCACTTCATCACCACCTTCTTCTTCTTCATCACCAAAAGAGAACTGAGTATAGGGTATGGGAACTCCCCTTGGCTTCCGCCAAGCTTGGGGGAGGTGCCCCGGTATCGTACCATCCCCACTATCTTTTGCCTTTACTTATTTTAGTTCGATCTTTTGCTTTAGATGAATAAAAGTTTGGTTCGATCCTTTCTTTTTGAGAGTTTGCTTAGTGATCTGTCCTTGTAATTGTGTGCGAGATATATAATAAAGTTTAGTTTGAGTTTTTGCTTTCTTTATTTTCATGTTGCAATTAAAAGAAAGGAAATAAATAAAAAGAAAGAAAGGAAATAAATGAAAAAAATCATATGCTAATCTTATGGTAGGTGATGACACCACATAAAGAAAAGTATAAGTAGAAAATTTTATTAGAGATTGACAAACATAGCATTAGTCAATGATGCAACTCATGAAAGAATTAATAAGGGAAGAGAACATTCACATATAAATATACTATCCTAGAAATCTTTTGTGATTGTGAGCCCTCATCAAAATATTATATGCCAAAATTGTTGACGTTGGACAAGGAAGACAAGTTAATGGTTCATGTTTGTTTATATTCACATAGAAGTCATATTGTCATAGATCCTTTAACATGTGGTTCTTGCCACCTACCTTTGCTAGCCAAAAATTCCGCACTAAGTAGAGATACTACTTGTGCATCCAAAAACCCTTAAACCCAAATCTTATTTTCAGGAGTCCACCATACCTACCTAGGGATTGAGCAAGATCCCTCAAGTAAGTTGTCATTGGTGCAAAAAAGCAATAAAATTGCTTCTAAGAGTGTGAGATCATTTAGTGTAAGAGAAAATTGAGCGTTGCACGAACTTGTGATGGTGAAATATAAAAGCGACAGACTACATAATAAAGGTCGCTATCACAAGGGGCAATGCAACGTGACGTTCTTTTGCATTAAGGGGTTGAGCATACAAACAAATAAGCACATGGGAACCTATGCTTCCCTCTGCGAAGGGCCTATCTTTTACTTTTATGTATTTACTTTTATGCAAAGAGTCAAAGTTTTCCCTCTATTCCTTTTTATTTTTCTCCTTTGGCAAGCATCATATGGTGAGGAAATATCTAGGCATATATGTCCAGCCGAATATAGATAGCATGAGATATTATTGTTGACATCACCCTTGAGGTGAATACGTTGGAAGGCGAAACTACAAGCCCCTATCTTTCTATGTGTCCGGTTGAAACATTTTGCTCATGCATACGCAGTGAGTGTTACCAATCATGGAAGACTATATGATGGTTGAGTATGTGGACTTGCCTAAAGGCTCCAACACGTGACCCTTCCTGAAAAAATGATGAATTGTAGTTGCAAAGTTGACTGGGAACATAGTTTGTTGGTTTCTAATAGAGTTTTTTCTTTATACTTCAATAGTGTGATGAATTATCACTTATTCATGAGAAGTCTATGATAAAATTTCTTTGATAAAAGTCTTATGTTTAAGTTTTTTGTTGTTATGATAATGAACATGATGCTTCTATGTCCATATTTTTTTATCGACACCTCTCTCTCTCCCTCTCTCTCTCTCTCTCTCTAAGCATGTGGACATGTTTTTCGATTTCGGTTTTTGCTTGAGGACAAGCGAGGTCTAAGCTTGGGGAGTTGATACGTCCATTTTGCATCTTGTTTTCCTACTATTATTTATGATGTTTTTATCCATAATAATGCTTTTTGGAGTAATTCTAATGCCTTTTCTCTCATAATATGCAAGGTATACACAAAGAGGGAGAATTCTGGCAGCTGGAAATCTGGACCTGGAAAAGCTACGTCAAGCTACCTATTCTGCATAACTCCAAACAAGCTGAAACTTCACGGAGAATTTTTATGGAATATATGAAGAATATTGGAGCAAATAAGTACCACAGGAGGCCCACCAGGTGGGCACAACCCACCTAGGCGCGCCAGGGAGCCCAGGTGTGCCCTGGTGGGTTGTGCTCACCCAGGCCCACCTCCGGTTCCCATCTTCTAGTATATAAGTCATTTTGACCTATAAAAAATAAGGGGAGGACTTTCGGGATGGAGTGTCGCCATCTCGAGGCGGAACTTGGGCAAGAGCACTTTTGTCCTCCGGCGGAGCGATTCCGCCGGGGAACTTCCCTCCCGGAGGGGGAAATCATCGTCATCATCATCACCAACAACTCTCCCATATTGGGGAGGGCAATCTCCATCAACATCTTCAACAGCACCATCTCATCTCAAACCCTAGTTCATCTCTTGTGTTCAATCTTGTTGCTGGAACTATAGATTGGTGCTTGTGGGTGACTAGTAGTGTTGATTACATCTTGTAGTTGATTACTATATGGTTTATTTGGTGGAAGATTATATGTTCAGATCCAATATGCTATTTAATACCCCTCTGATCTTGAGCATGATTATCATTTGTCAGTAGTTACTTTTTTTCTTTAGGTCACGGGAGAAATCATGTTGCATGTAATCATGTGAACTTGATATGTGTTTGCTATTTTGATAGTATGTATGTTGTGATTCCCTTAGTAGTGTCATGTGAACCTCGACTACATGACACTTCACCATATTTGGGCCTAAGGTAATGCATTGTGGAGTAGCAATTAGATGATGGGTTGCGAGAGTGACAAAAGCTTAAACCCCAGTTTATGTGCTATTTCGTAAGGGCCGATTGGATCCAAAAGTTTGATGCTATGGTTAGAATTTATTCTTAATACTTTTCTCGTAGTTGTGGATTCTTGCGGGAGGGTTAATCATAAGTAGGAGGTTTGTTCAAGTAAGAACAACACCTAAGCACCGGTCCACCCACATATCAAATTATCAAAGTATCGAACACGAATCAAACCAACATGGTGAAAGTGAGTAGATTAAAATCCCGTGTACCCTCAAGAACTCTTTGCTTATCATAAGAAACCGTTTTGGCTGTCCTTTGCCTCAAAAGGATTGGGCTACCATGCTGCACTTTTGCTACTATTATCGTTACTTGCTCGTTACAAATTATCTT
Source organism: Triticum dicoccoides (assembly GCF_002162155.2). Taxonomy (NCBI): domain Eukaryota; kingdom Viridiplantae; phylum Streptophyta; class Magnoliopsida; order Poales; family Poaceae; genus Triticum; species Triticum dicoccoides. The sequence goes on along the minus strand of NC_041392.1, from coordinate 132,282,773 downwards.
GATATCAAACTACTCTGCTAATTACAATTTCAGCACTTGCTGAAAACCACTAGTCATTTCCTTCTGCTCCTCGTTGGGTTCGACACTCTTACTTATCGAAAAGACCTACAATTGATCCCCTATACTTGTGGGCCATCACATCATCGCTAGATTCGACGTATCTAGAGATCATCGCCGCCATGCTCTTGTCGATGAGGAGGACCATCATGGAGCCATGTATCGTCCGGAATTGGTCCATGTAGCCACCGTGAGTGCCCATTCCATCCTCAAATCTCTGTTTTGAGCCACCACTACCTCCCTGAGGTCCATGTCATATCGACCGTTGCCGCCAAAGTACTGTGATGTGCATCAGCAATTGTGGGCACTTACAATGAATATCAAAAAAACAGATACGTGGGAGAAGAAGTGGTTCAGCACATTCGCCACTACAGAGGAGGTGACATGCGTGTAGGACATGATGGTGGTCCACAACTTTGGCATCTAGATGAAGCTTAACTACCCCCTCGGCACCCATGCCCGGACTTCTTCAGTCCTCCTATTAGATTGGTCCCCCACATCGAGGAGAAGGAGCACTACGACGCCCTGAACCAGCTCAAGGCTAAGTGCATCAATAAGGCCTTCATGGCCGAGTTAATTGCGAAGAATCCGTAGGTCCTTGTCGAGAATGTCGCGTGGTTCGAGTACAAGGAGAATGACTATATATTGGAAGATCTCATGGTCGAGCCCTTCGATAAGGAGGAGATGTTGTTGACTGGGCCTAGCACCAATGAAGATGTGGTCATCCCCTTTGGTAGTGGGGGTGACCCCTATCTCCTCCGGCTGGGGCGACTTTGACGCGTAGTGTGCCCAGGGCGAAGATGATTTTTTTTCTATTATGTTATCTATCGATAAATCATCTAATTGTGCTTTGTATGATGTGCGGTCTTATGCAATTGAGTAGTTTAAATTTGTGTTTGAAATATTTTTTGCAAATTTTTGAGGGGGTTAAGTTTTAGGAGTCTGGCTAGGTACCACTTTTGTTAACTCCTCAGATTTGAGGAGCTAAGGTTTTAAGAGGCATTTGAGGGGCTCAATTTTAGGAGTTCGACTAAAGACGCCCTTAACTTCGCATGGTTCGAGTCTGATGTATTGATGCAGTTCTAACAATTGTGCACTCGTATATTAGGATGAATTAGTTTTACTAAAAGTTAAATTTTCGGAGTTGAATCTATCAGATTGTACTGCTTGCCAACTTTTCTAGATAATCCAAGAGACTTAATGGCTTATTTTAATGTATTAATGCCTCACTTCAGAATAACTATCTAAGTAATCATGTGATTTTGCTTCTTTTAATTTGCAACTACGCACTCAATTAGTGGCATGTTTGACAATGACTTTTAAATCTAGTCTTCATTGCAGAGTTGATCAGATTATATTTTGTTTGGGATATTATGCAGATTAATTGCCACATCAAGTATGAAAATAAAGATATGGTGTGCATCAATTTTTTTGCATAAATAATCTCTTTATATCCCTTTTCCCACTCCAACGTTATGTTTAGTCTACTAAATGCTACATCTGACGAGTCTCGAACTTTAAGTGTTAATGGGAAGTACAAAATGTTGTGCAATGCTAAGCAGTAGCATTATGACAATTTCGATACTGGGTGCAAGCAAGGTATATATTATGACATAGGAATGCTTATAGAATATTATTATTTGCTTTATCGCTTTCAAATCGGGTTTTTACTTTATGACCAACTAACTCAGACATGTTAATGGTTTCTATTATTTGTTAACACCCCGTTTATACAACTCACAAATTATAGCTCATGACTAAAATTAATATGCTAATATTGTTGTCCTTAGTAACAATCAGAATGAAAGGATGGAAATCTAGGAACGTATCTTTTGAACTGCACGGTGCATTTTAATACAAAGGTCTATTTTATAAAAAAACAAGTTTACTCTATGAAGTTCAATTAGTTTTACAAACTATCTTAGTAGCACAGTTATGGTATTGCCACATATCACATTGGGTGAGCATCTTAGTAACACTATCACCACATGTCACATGTAGTCAGCGATAATTAATATCAAATGATTCTCTCAACATTAGTTTAATTAGCTGATTCAGCCTCGAAAATGTAATTTGCCTTAGATTTGTTTTATTTCATTCACAAATATGTGGTATTTTGTAGTTAAAATTTACTCTCCATAAAAGAATGCAATAAGTCATCCATATGTATGGAAATATGTGAGATCCTATGATGTACAGATGGTTTGATATTGATTATGAAAAGTAATGTCGCCAAAATATAAATTCTCCATATCACTGGGTGAATATATTGTTCCTATGCAATACCAAAGTAAACTACTTCATTGTCCTTTCAGCTCATAGTTTCATTTTTCTATATATCCCACAATTGTCGTCAAAGAGCGTCCCATAATTTATGTTGTAAAAAAATTACTAGCCCATGTGAATTGGTTGATGACTACCTTTTGCTAATAGTAATTCATGCCTAACGTACTCTGGACCCTAAACAAGTAGATGTATAAGCCTATAACCAGTTTTTGTAGGAAGAGTCCATATATACCTTACAATGCACTACCATAAAGTACATGTACAACCCATGAAGGTCAATTTAGTACTCGAAGTGCTATGTACTATTGCATAAAACCAAAAGACAAAATAAAAAATTTATACTTTGCTACAAACTCAATAACATATGTTAGATTACATATGAATCAGAGAAACAACCATATAGTAAGTAAATCATTTCAGTCTACTACTTACATATGTGGGAGTGAGGCTTGTGGTTTGCTAATTAGGACAACAATTCTACCAGGCTTCATACCTATCCCTCGCAGCGTCTGCTTAAATAAAACTGATCAATAATGTAGCCATAATTAATTAGAAAGTAGTATTATATTCTTAAGGATAACAAAATCTCTCTCTCTCTCTCTCTCTCTCTCTCTCTAAGAGGTGAATGTCACAAACCCGGAGCTCCTAGACAAAATCCACCAATGTGTTCAAGTGGCGATGAACGAATAGCTGCTAGCACCATTTTCTGAGGAGGATGTGAAGTGGGATGTCTTCAGCATTGGAGACTTGAAGGCCCCTCGGGCAGATGGGCCGAAGCAATTTTCTTCAAGAAATATTTGCATATAGGTGGGCGGGATATCACACAGGAGATTTTGCAGGATATAAATACTAAGCAGATTCCTGATGGGTGGAATGATAACACTATGGTTTTTATACCGAAGGCTGAGTCTCCTAAAACTATTACACAATTTCATCCTATTAGTGTTTGTAATGTTATATACAAGATTATTTTGAAGATGCTTGCAAATAGATTGAAATGATCCTTTTAGAAATTATTGCTCCAACACAGAGTGCTTTTGTCCCTGGTAGGTTTATCATGGATAATGTATTGATTGCATATGAATGTGTTCATAACATAAAAAATTAATAGAAATGGAAAAGAAGGTAGTCGTGCTGTAAAATTGTACATGCATAAGGCTTATGATATAGTAGAGTGGGGATTCCTAAAAGATATAATTGAAAATGGGATTTTACAGTGCCATAAGCCTACTCTACTATGCATAAGGCTTATGACATAGTAGAGTAGGCTTATGACATAGGAGAGGTATATAAAAAGGTTCACAAAAGAAGGTAGTCGTGCTGTAAAATTGTACATGCATAAGGCTTATGACATACTCCCTCCATTCCTTTATATAAGATGTATCTATTCTTTCAAAAGTCAAACGAGTGCATATTTGACCGAGTTTTCAGAAAAATATATTAATATCCACAATAAGAAATTTATATCATTTGATCTATCATGAAAAGTAGTTTCATATTTTATATATTAGGCATTGTAGATGTTATTATTTTATCCTATAATCTTGGTCAAACCTTTAAACTATCAAAAGGTATGTCAATTTTTAAACTACCAAAAGGTGTTTGCAAGGGGATTTCTAACGCTATTGCAAAATTCTGGTGGGGAGATGATGATGAAGGGAAAACCCTTCATTGGTGGGCGTGGGGCAAACTCTGTGTACCCTTCTTTGCGTACTGAAAAAAACAAAAGGAAAAAAAGATCAATAAGCTGGGGGATACAAACAATAAGTTCTACTTATTCGTTCCCTTCTTTCATATACCTCTCCTTCGTCCGGCTTAACACCGGCGGCCTTTCAGGCTTCCAAACTCATAGTGTCTACTAAACATGAGGGTTGCGCTCGTTGCTAGACTTAACCAACACCTTACGACACGGGCTAACGACAGCCATGCACCATGTATGTCCGCGTTCCCGAGGGCACCCGGTACGGAGCCATCGTTGTCTTCGGCGTAGCTTGAGGACCTTACCACGATCTTCGAGTCGTTCTTGCCTGTGGAACAAGCACCAGTAAATTCAACCGCCTTGTGGTCAAGACATCGCCTTCTTCTCTAGAATCACGCAAGTGGTACCGCTCCCATGGCGAGAAGAAAAACATTAAGGCCCAAGGAGATAAAAGCAATAGAAGAATTGCTTGTATCCTTTCAAAATTAATGAAATCAAGCAAGTCAGATTATTCTAGAAAAAATAGACCCTAACCGGATGCCCCCCTTTTTAATTCTTTCATGTGTTTTCCTTATTACTTTTATGTATTTTTCATAAAGGTAACGATTGTACTTTTTGTAAAGAAACAAATAAGGATTTTTTAGGGGAAGGAACAAATAAGTACAATCGTTACATTGGTAAACCTGGCCAATGTAGGCAATCCATGGTGAATTAAGTGGGGTCTGCCCGGACTAGCCTTCTCTTTGCACCAGTTTTGGAAACATTCTAGAAGATTCCAACAGAATTATTTTGGTTGGTTTCTTTATGGTTTTTTGGGACAGAGTTTTCCTAGCTTTTTGTCTTTTTCCTTTTCTTTCCTTTTTTCCTTTTCGTGGATTTTGCAAATTCTTGAAAATTTTCAAATTCGTGCATTTATTAAATGGACGAACATATTGTTCAAATTCGTGAACTTTGCCTCTCAATTTCGTGATTTTTTTGTATTTTCATGAACTTTTTTCAAATTCACAAACATTTCCAAATTCGTGAACATTTTTTGTTCATGAACTTTCTCAAAATCGGGAACTCTTTTTGTTGCTATATTTTTCAGACATGCGAACTTATTTTTCAAACTGTTGAACTTTTTTATAATTCCATTTTTTTCAAAAATTTGAAAAGTCAATAACCGGTGAACGAAGGACCGAGCCAGAAAACAACCGATCGAGGATTTGTGTTAATGAGCCGGCCCAGGTTGCTATGCGCGTGAACGCGAGCTGGCCTACTGGCGCCGTGCGGAGTCCCTAGCTGACACTCGCGTGCGTCAAGAAGACGCGCATTTGCACAGGGCGTGATTGCCTGGACCGGCCCATTAGCTGGCGTGACAGGGAGCCAGTACTAAAAATCCTAAAAATAAAGCTGTATCGGGGAATCAAAATCCGAACCGTACGATAGATAGTTAGCGTTCCTCACCACGAGAGCTTCTGTGTGATTGCGTTCAATAAGCTGCGTGAATACTTAAGAACTATATGTAGTGACAGATCCAAAAATAAAAATTCGACCATTGAACATTTCTAAATATACGTGAACATTTTTGTAGCTTACGATGAACATCTCTCAGATACAAATTGAACCTTTTTTTTGATATATGCTGAACAATTTGAAAATACATATTTAACATTTTTATGATATACCCTGAACAATTTCAAAATACGCATTGAACATTTTTGTGATATATGATGAACATTTTGGAAGTACACAATGAACACTTTCTTAATATGCGTGAACATTTTCTTAAATATATGTTGAACATTTTTGAAATACGCGATGAACTGTTGTATAATACACACGAAAGGTAGAAAAACTAAAAATAAACAGAAGAAACATAGACTGTTCATCGTATTAAATTATTCATGAAAAAATGCACGATGAAACAGTTCCTTAATGTAAAAGAGAAAGAGAAAGAAAAAACAAAAATAACGTAAAGGAAATAGAAAGGAAATACCGAAAGGATAAAAAAAGGAAACAGAAGAAAATGAACGAAAAACCAAGCAGCGAACGGGCAGCGGGCTCTGCCATAAACTGGGCTGGCCCACCTGCGTGCGCTTCAGCGAAGCTGCAGCAGTTTGACGCACGCAGGCGTCAAATAGGGTTTGCCCGGGCACCGTATAGGAGGGTAGGTCCTATGCGCCACATTTTGCGTCAAATTGCTGGGCTTAGTGGGCCTATCTCGCTAGCGACAAGTACATAACACTGGAATAAAAAAAGGTTGCACTGCCTCGGTTAGATCTCAGGACCGGCTGATCGGGAGGATAAGACTCTAACCAGTTAAGCTAGTGACCTTTGTCAATAACAGTGCAGCGCCACACCTTAAGAAACTCAAACGCCCATCCGAATATATTTTTAAATTCGAACGCAATTTTTTTTCAAGAACAAACGTGAATGTTTTACCAAACGGGGACATCTTTCAAAAAAATTAAGAAATTTGAGAAAATCAAACATATTTAAACACGCAAATGAAATTTGGGGAAGCGAACATTTTTTAAATGGAATATTTTCTAAACTATCCAGAAAACTGAATAGGAACATTTTTCAAATTCCAAAACAAAATTTGTAAACACGAAAAAATTATGCAGGCGAACAAATTTTGAATTTCCCAAACATTTTTTTTGAAAACAAGAACGTTTTGTAATTTGTGAACAATTTTTTAAATCCTGAACATTTTTTTAATCTCAAAAAAAAATTTGAAGCGTGAATTTTTTTTAATTTTAAGAACAAATTTTGAAACGGAGATTAATTTTAAAAAATCTTGAAAAAAATTGGAAGCATGAATATTTATGAATATGTGAACAAAATCCTGAACGTACATTGTTTTTAATAGGGATTAATTTTAAAAAATCCTGAATGTACAGTTTCTGGGTTTCGAAAGTTTTGAACTTTTTTGTGTAATCAGAACAATTTTTGAATTTTGAGAACATTTTTTTCGAAAACTGAACATTTTTTGAAAACATGAACATTTTGGACTCTGTGAATAACCTTTTAAACCACAAACATTTTTTGAACCCTAAGAACAAATTTTGAAACCGATAATAATTTTGAAAAATCCCTATCAAATTTGGAACCGTGATTTTTTCTGAATATGTGAATAAAAAATTAAAATATGGTAAATTTTCTGAATTTTGAAAGTTTTGAACTTTTTTGTGTAATGAGAACATTTTTTGGATTTTGAGAACATTATTTCGAAAGTGAGCGTTCTTTGGAAACATAAGCAAAACTTGAATATTTTGTAAAACGAGAAGAAAATAAATGAAAAACCAAAGAAATAAGATTTGTTGAAAAGACAAATCTTACATTCTTAAGAAGTTGATCCTCACTACTACGAATTCTCTTAGGCTGATCGTAGTGGTAGTATCATAGTTAGTATCATGCATGCCAACTAGGCAATTTTGATGAGGTGTCATAGCATTAAATGAAAAAAGAGATGGTGAAGTATCATATCATGATACTGTATCATAATAAATGTTATGCTATTTTGTGTCATGCATGTCAATAAATAGAGTACTACATGATAATACTATATGATACTATGCATTAGGGAGGTAGTCTCATACACTAGTATCATATGCATGATACTCCCTATTACAACCAGCCTAAACATGCACACTTTCCACATCAGCTTCATGCCACATCAGCGTTCAGTTTCCAATTTCGTGTGTCGACCTCAGCAAAGTTACCACGTCACATCCTATTTTTTGTTTAAAAACAACGTTTCGGTCGCTTATTATATGAAGGAAGAAGAAACGTTGGAGCTCCTCACAATTGCAGCCCCGTCTCCTCAATTCCGTGCATGGCCTAGCAATTAATTTCATGCCTCTCTTAATTGTAGGCAACAGATCCCCTTCGTCTTTATCTTATCCATCAAAAACTGATGGAAGAGTAACAGATAGACCTAATCCTCCTTTTAAGCAACCGATCTCCTAGCTGCTGCAGGCGCGAGGTCGAGGTTGTCGACTCTGGGTGCTCCTCGTTGCTGCAGAAGTCTGCCCATTTTCTTGCTAGCTCATCTGGGTAGATCAACATCGTCAGGTAATGTGTATACATTGAGATGATCCGATTCGATCTTGATGTATCAATCAACTATATAAATCTGGTAATTATCTTCATCCTCCTCCTCTTGGTATTTTGATTAATTTGTTGATCGTACTTAACACAACCGTGTAACATAGCATGCGTGTTCATGACAATCCAAACTGATCAATTGACGATAATACAACTGGTGCATGCAAATCCACATGCAGGCGGTGAATTTCAAGGATGGAGTTCCTCTGCTGCAAGCCGCCGCCCCCATGGATCCAGACGCACTGGTGTGATCCGCCCTCAAGATGAGAAGCACATGCCTCCGGACATCGCAGCTACCCTGCAGCCTCGATGCGCCTAAGCCCGAGCACCACCATCACGACCGTGCTGCCCAGAAGCAACGACGCCGCAGACTGGGCGACTATCCCTGCCTCACTAAATTCCACCTCTAAACAGTGGAGGCGCATCGTGTCGTCTCCAGCATCAGCTTGGTATCTCTGGCAATCTCTTTTTCATTATTCACATCAAAAGGCATCCTCACCATCACCTCCCAGCAACGAAACTACATCTGCATCTCCTCCTCTGCCCGACTGACTCCACCAAAGAACAATTTGTGTTGACTGATTTCAGACAGTTTTTCACCATGTCTGGCTATCCAAGCCCACAGTACTACGAAATCAGTCTAGAACAATTAGCAGTATACCGGCACTCAGGTAAAATATTCTACTTCCCTATAACCTTTATCTGCTGATGGATTGATTAGCAGCGTACTTTGTATTTAGATGCATGAGTCTGAATGATAAGTGCAAGTTCCCAGAACTATTTTCCCTTGTGTCAGCAAGACTAACATGTAGGCTGTAGTACTACAACTGAACTTTCCATGCCCTTTTTCTTTTTATATATAGCAGAGATTGAAAAAAGAGTATGTTGGAAGAAGTTTGTTAATAAAAGATCTTCATCCTCCTCTTCGTATTTTGATTAATTTGTTGATCTTCATCCTCCACCTAATTGTTCCATGGCTCCATATTAATCCTTTGCTACAATCTTGCTACTTTAGACCGAGTTTATCTCACATGATTTTTTTCACATGTATTCTGTAGTTTCATTCATAGGTGTTCATACTCTTTGCCATCCCAACTTCCCAAGGATCCATCATGCATGTCTATTGTTCCCACATGCATGATTTGTTTATTATATTTTGACATCCCTTCTGTAGTTATGTCCGTACATGAATGAACTTTCATATTATTTGCCATCCCAACTTCCCAAGTATACATGTTTATTAGCAGAGGCGGAAGACGAAAAAAATTTAAGGTGTGGCGAAGTCTTAAGCAGAGAATTCTTTTGTTGCAAATCAAAAGTGTCAATACACATTACAAACTCAAAAAACCAATACAATGAAAATGTAGGCATGTTTCAATAGGAAAACAACCTAAAACATACTGATACTGAAGCTTTCAATGGCGTCTAGAAGACCCAGGCAATGGCAATGCCCCTCATTCTGAAAATCTTCCTTAATTTTACCAAGATCAATACTTTTGAAGATATCCCGCTCAATATAACAAACCATCACGTCATTAAGCCAACCATCGGTCATCTTTCACGGGTGCTTGGATTCGATTTTGAGCTACTGCCACAACATTAATATATCACTACAATCTGCTTGAATTTAAGGCTTCAAGCTGCTGTTCAAAATTGCTACAAAATTTCAGAAAAATGAGAAATTACCTCTTCCCCTTTTCTTTGGATTTGCTAGTCCATTCCCCTCTCTTTACATCTTCCGGTAATCTGGACAGAACTGTGCCGGTTGGGCATCTTATTACCTTGTATGTATAATCATCTAAAAACAAAAACTTGTCTGTACACAGTACACCAGCTGACTAGCATTAATGAAAAATATAAACAAACTTTTTACCCTATTGTACAAGGTCACTACATACATTTTCATCTGTTATATTCAGAATTACTGCAGTTGGTTCAGATGAATTAACAGAAGAAAAATCGTCAATACCCAACAAAGTGGCCGCAATTAGTCCCCTGGTTCGGACCCTTGGGAATTACCAGAAAAATCCCCAACTTCCGACGCCCGCTGGAGCTTGCTTCCTTCGCTGGAGCCGCCGCTCGAGCTTGCTGCAGCAACCCTCTAAGCCCCAGCCTGTCGCCGATGTCGGCTGCCCCCGTAGTGGGTCGCCCGCCTGGTCCTCGCGACCTGTCCAGCCGTCACCGCCACCGCGCTAGCTTCTTAGGGTTGTGTCGCGTCTGGGACTCTAGGTGGAGTTGGCCGTGCGTGTGCGTTGTCTGCGTGGGTGCTCGATCGAATACACCGGTTACTGGCCCAGCCGCTGGATGAGTCGGCCCATCAGGTCGGCGCTGGCTGCGGTCGAACGAGACCGATGCCGGTTCAGAGTGTGCCGATCGATAGATGCATAGGTATATTTTTTTTGTGCCCAAAATCAAGGCATGGCAGCTGTCATACCCTGCCCACCGGAGCCCTCCGCCAGTGTTTATTAGTTAGTTTATTAGATTGTTGTCAATTTCTGCTGCCTATCTCATGCCTTATATTAGAACAAGATGGTTATGCTATAAGGAGGGTTGGAATTTCGTAATTTAGATGCAGGGCCGGTCCTGAGATTTCTGGGGCCCGGGGCGAGACAACACGGAGGGGCCCTAAAGCCACATAAACAGATATACTCATATTTTTTCTTTCTATTTCAACCGCAAATATATATTTGGCAAACTATAATTTACATTCCCTATATATATATATATATAAGGAAAATCCATCCTACCACCTGGGGGTAGTTACCCCACATGTCTCATATACTATCTTTTGGTAGTATATATCCTACTTTATCATTTTAAGTATGTTCATATACTATATATAAGATACTCCAAAGTGAGTTGCATGAAAAAATTTCAAGTTGACCCATGGTTTTTATTATATTTGTGAAATACGTACATATTTATATATAAAAGAGAGCATACTCAAAATATGATACATACTACCAAAAAAATAGTATATATACTACCTAAACATTCTTATATACTACATACTACGCGTACATACTCTCCGATTTGATAGATACTACATACTACATATAAAACTCAAGTGGTGGTAACTACCACTGGTGGTAGATGAAATTTGTCATATATATATATATATATATATATATATATATATATATATATATATATATATATATATATATATA
>NC_041392.1:132249677-132270945 GCF_002162155.2 Triticum dicoccoides | reverse complement strand
ATTGTTAGATGAATTACTAGCACTTTCATGCTTATTATTTTTTTAATCTTCCTACAGTTTTCTCTAGTTGTTCTTGACAACAACTAAATCTAACAACTATTTAAAGAAAAACTAATTCCTTGGAGTTGGCAGTACTAATACTGCTTTTTGCAGGGAATCAGTAGAGCACTTGTATCTGCTCTGGAAAAAAATGCCAACAACTCATGTGGGACTCAATCAACTCATATGCATGTTTTTTCCCATTATCAGATGGATTCTTTCTAGATAGCATCTCACTAAATGAATAGCAATCCTGCTAATCAGCACACAACATATGAAACAAGAAATTAAGAGTACTGCTAATTAAATAAAAGTGCTAAGAAAGGCATGGAACAAGGTACCTGGATGGCTAGAAAATTAGAAATCGCAAGATTTTGCTGCTGCGCCACAAACAAAAGTCCAAGTTTCTCTTTTCTAATCCAATCAATACAAGAAATTGGAGTGTGAGAAAGAGATATGTATGAGAGAATAATCTTCAAGAAACGAACGAACAAACGATCTAACAAGAATAGAGAAAGAGAAAATTTGAGTTGAAGAGAAGATTGATGGGAATCTGGAAACCTCGTTACCTTCTTCCACTAATGACGCCCAGCAGTCGAAAATTACTATATTAGACGAGCAGCCGGGGCGCCGTCATCCATGGTATGGCCGAGTTGTTGCCAATCGGGGGAGTATAAGACGAGAAGATTGCGCGGCGTGCTAATTGATCAATTAACTTTTGTTTCCTTTTGAAGAATCAGTCGACCTATTACAGGCTAAACAATTACACACATATATAAGGCAACCAATCAATCGGGGGGCCCTTCCTACTCGGGGGCCCGGGGCGGTCGCCCCCCCCCCTGCCCCCCCTCAGGGCCGGCCCTGTTTAGATGAACCATATTGAATAAGGAAAAAGGATCACATTAGATTGTCGAGCAATTATTGGACATTGCATATTGTTTTCCCTATGAGGCACCATTGATACATAATTCATGTTTAAAAGTTTCCTTCCAGTTGTTCAATCACATGTTTACTAATCATCATCTCTCAGTTTGACCAGGAAATCTTGCAACCTTGCCTACCCATCGAGGATCTTGATGGAGTGGTTATGGACCAAATTATGAAGAGTCCATTCTCTAGATGTTTCTAGTTATGCACCCCCCCCCCTCCATGTTTGTTTTAATTTCAGTTTTTTTAAGCCAGCCTGAAGGAATGCTTGCATGTTAGTGCTAAATCTGTGTATGGTGGTGAACATTTTTTATCAATATTTCAAATGTAAAAACAAATCCAAATCGGATCTTCAATTTCATTTTTAATTCACATTATGTGTGTTTCTTTTAAGCTGCATATAGACGCCAGAAAGTCCCGCCGCAACGCGCGGGGCATCATCTAGTCTACTACCACTATAAAAGGAAGAGAGGGGCAGATCTAAACAATCACATCCATCCATCATTAAAATCTAATGGCTCTTAATCATTCTATGTTTAACGCTACCAACCACGGATCCTGGTTAGCACCCTCCGCACCCACGATCCCGCTAATTACTCTTGCCATTCTATCTCGCATTGCACGATCTCTCCAGTCTCCCTGCCTCCACCTCTGCATCGACTCCCCTGTGCCTCTCAGGCCCTCCAACCTCCCCACGCATCCACCTCTCTCCATCGCGCTCCCTGTCGGTGGCTCTCAGGCCCTCACTGCGCATGTGTGCTCCCCAGTGCCTCTCCTGCACCGCCCTGGCAAGCCGAACATCACGCACCAATCCATCTGCCCTCATCGCTCGCGGAACACGGCTGGAGGCGGAGGCGCTGCTGCCCCCATGCGGTTCGACGACGAGGATGTCGCCGGAGAACCGCTGCTATAGATCCTCACGCTCGCCTCCACCAGTCACATGGTCTCCAGTCGTCCAGACGCCCAACCTCCTCGGCTGCTTATGCTGTAGCCGGCACCACTGTCCTTCATCTCGATCCGGTCCCGGCGAGGAATGATAACACACAAGTATAGGGGATCACAATAGTTTTCGAGGGTAGAGTATTCAACCCAAATTTATTGATTCGACATAAGGGGAGCCAAAGAATATTCTCAAGTATTAGCAGCTGAGTTGTCAATTCAACCACACCTGGAAACTTAATATCTGCAGCAAAGTGTTTAGTAGCAAAGTAATATGATAGTAGTGGTAACGGTAGCAAAAGGTAATGATAGCAAAAGTAATGTTTTTGGTATTTTGAAGTGATGATAGCAATAGCAACGGAAAAGTAAATAATCAAAGAACAATATATGGAAAGCTCGTAGGCAATGGATCAGTGATGGAGAATTATGCCAGATGCGGTTCATCATGTAACAGTCGAATTATGCCAGTTGCGGTTCATCATGTAACAGTCATAACCTAGGGTGACACAGAACTAGCTCCAATTCATCAATGTAATGTAGGCATGTATTCTGAATATAGTCATACGTGCTTATGGAAAATAACTTGCATGACATCTTTTGTCCTACCCCCCGTGGCAGCGGGGTCCTAACGAAAACTAAGGGATATTAAGGCCTCCTTTTAATAGAGTACCGGGCCAAAGCATTAACACATAGTGAATACATGAACTCCTCAAACTACGATCATCACTGGTAAGTATCCCGATTATTGTCACTTCGGGGTTAACGGATCATAACACATAATAGGTGACTATAGACTTGCAAGATAGGATCAAGAACTCTCATATATTGATGAAAACATAATAGGTTCAGATCTGAAATCATGACACTCGGGCCCTAGTGACAAGCATTAAGCATAGCAAAGTCATAGCAACATCAATCTCAGAACATAGTGGATACTAGGGATCAAACCCTAACAAAATTAACTCGATTACATGATAAATCTCATCCAACCCATCACCGTCCAGTAAGCCTACGATGGAATTGCTCACGCACGGCGGTGAGCATCATGAAATTGGTGATGGAGGATGGTTGATGATGACGATGGCAACGGATTCCCCTCTCTGGAGCCCCGAACGGACTCCAGATCAGCCCTCCCGATATGTTTTAGGGCTTGGCGGCAGCTCCGTATCGTAAAACCTGATGAATCCTTCTCTCTGATTTTTTTTCTCTCCGAAACCAAATATATAGAGTTGGAGTTGAGGTCGGAGGAGCTCCAGGGGGCCCATGAGGTAGGGGGCGCGCCCCCACCCTCGTGGACAGGTGGTGGGCCCCCTGATCTTCATCTTGTTGGAAATATGCCCTAGAGGCAATAATAAAAGGATTATTATTATATTTCCTTGTTCATGATAATTGTCTTTTATTCATGCTATAATTGAGTTATCGAAAATCGTAATACATGTGTGAATACATAGACACCAACATGTCCCTAGTAAGCCTCTAGTTGACTAGCTCGTTGATCAACAGATAGTCATGGTTTCCTGACTATGGACATTGGATGTCATTGATAACAAGATCACATCATTAGGAGAATGATGTGATGGACAAGACCCAATCCTAAACATAGCACAAGATCGTATAGTTCGTTTGCTAGAGTTTTCCAATGTCAAGTATCTTTTCCTTAGACCATGAGATCGTGTAACTCCCGGATACCGTAGGAGTGCTTTGGGTGTACCAAATGTCACAACGTAACTGGGTGACTATAAAGGTATACTACAGGTATCTCCGAAAGTGTCTGTTGGGTTGACACAGATCAAGACTGGGATTTGTCACTCCGTATGACGGAGAGGTATCTCTGGGCCCACTCGGTAATGCATCATCATAATGAGCTCAAAGTGACCAAGTGTATGGTCACGTATCATGCATTACGGTATGAGTAAAGTGACTTGCCGGTAACGAGATTGAACGAGGTATTGGGATACCGACGATCGAATCTTGGGCAAGTAACGTACCGATTGACAAAGGAAATTGTATACGGGGTTGCTTGAATCCTCGACATCGTGGTTCATCCGATGAGATCATCGAGGAGCATGTGGGAGCCAACATGGGTATCTAGATCCCGCTGTTGGTTATTGACCGGAGAGTCGTCTCGGTCATGTCTACATGTCTCCCGAACCCGTAGGGTCTACACACTTAAGGTTCGGTGACGCTAGGGTTGTAGAGATATGAATATGCAGTAACCCGAAAGTTGTTCGGAGTCCCGGATGAGATCCCGGACGTCACGAGGAGTTCCAGAATGGTCCGGAGGTGAAGAATTATATATAGGAAGTGCAGTTTCGGCCATCGGGAGAGTTTCGGCGGTCACCGGTATTGTACCGGGACCACCGGAAGGGTCCCGGGGGTCCACCGGGTGGGGCCACCCATCTCGGAGGGCCCCATGGGCTGAAGTGGGGAGGGGAACCAGCCCATAGTGGGCTGGTGCACCCCCTTTGGCCCACCCCATGCGCCTAGGGTTGGGAACCCTAGGGTGGGGGGCGCCCCACCTGGCTTGGGGGGCACTCCACCCCTTGGCTGCCGCCCCCCTAGGAGATCCCATCTCCTAGGGCCGGCGCCCCCCCAGGGGAGCCTATATAAAGGGGGAGGGAGGGGCAACCGCACGCTTGACTCTTGGCGCCTCCCTCTCCCTTGCTACACCTCTCCCTCTCACAGAAGAACGGCGAAGCCCTGCTGCGGTGACTGCTGCATCCACCACCACGTCGTCGTGCTGCTGGATCTTCATCAACCTCTCCTCCCCCCTTGCTGGATCAAGAAGGAGGAGACGTCATGCTGACCGTACGTGTGTTGAACACGGAGGTGCCGTCCGTTCGGCGCTAGGATCTCCGGTGATTTGGATCACGTCGAGTACGACTTCCTCATCCCCATTCTTTGAACGCTTCCGCGCGTGATCTACAAAGGTATGTAGATGCAATCCGATCACTCGTTGCTAGATGAACTCATAGATGGATCTTGGTGAAACCGTAGGAAATTTTTTGTTTTCTGCAACGTTCCCCAACAGTGGCATCATGAGCTAGGTCTATGCGTAGTTCTCTTTGCACGAGTAGAACACAATTTGTTGTGGGCGTAGATGTTGTCAACTTTCTTGCCGCTACTAGTCTTATTTTGCTTCAGCGGTATTGTGGGATGAAGCGGCCTGGACCAACCTTACACGTACGCTTACGTGAGACCGGTTCCACCGACTAACATCCACTAGTTGCATAAGGTGGCTGGCGGGTGTCTGTCTCTCCCACTTTAGTTGGAGCGGATTCGACGAAAAGGGTCCTTATGAAGGGTAAATAGAAGTTGACAAATCACGTTGTGGCTTTAACGTAGGTAAGAAAACGTTCTTGCTAGAACCCTCTTGCAGCCACGTAAAACTTGCAACAACAATTAGAGGACGTCTAACTTGTTTTTGCAGCAAGTGTTTTGTGATGTGATATGGCCAAAGTTGTGATGAATCATGAATGATATATGTGATGTATGAGATCATGTTCTTGTAATAGGAATCACGACTTGCATGTCGATGAGTATGAAAACCGGCAGGAGCCATAGGAGTTGTCTTTATTTTTTCTATGACCTGCGTGTCATTGAGAAACGCCATGTAAATTACTTTACTTTATTGCTAAATGTGTTAGCCATAGTAGTAGAAGTAATAGTTGGCGAGCAACTTCATGGAGACACGATGATGGAGATCATGGTGTCATGCCGGTGACAAGATGATCATGGAGCCCCAAGATGGAGATCAGAGGAAGCTATATGATACTGGCCATATCATATCACTATTATTTGATTGCATGTGATGTTTATCATGTTTTTGCATCTTGTTTACTTAGAACGACGGTAGTAAATAAGATGATCCCTCATAATAATTTCAAGAAAGTGTTCCCCCTAACTGTGCACCGTTGCGACAGTTTGTTGTTTCGAAGCACCACGTGATGATCAGGTGTTATAGATTCCAACGTTCACATACAACGGGTGTAAGACAGATTTACACATGCAAACACTTAGGTTGACTTGACGAGCCTAGCATGTACAGACATGGCCTCGGAACACAAAAGACCAAAAGGTCGAGCATGAGTCGTATAGAAAGACACGATCAACATGAAGATGTTCACCGATGTTGACTAGTCCGTCTCATGTGATGATCGGACACGGCCTAGTTAACTCGGATCATGTTATACTTAGATGACTGGAGGGATGTCTATCTGAGTGGGAGTTCATTGAATAATTTGATTAGATGAACTTAATTATCATGAACTTAGTCTAAAATCTTTACAACATGTATTGTAGATTAAATGGCCAACGTTGTCCTCAACTTCAACGCGTTCCTAGGGAAAACCAAGCTGAAAGACGATGGCAGCAACTATACGGACTGGGTCCGGAACCTGAGAATCATCCTCATAGCTTCCAAGAAAGATTATGTCCTACAAGCACCGCTAGGTGAACCACCTGCTCTCCCTGCAGAACAAGACGTTATGAATGCTTGGCAGACACGTACCGATGATTACTCCCTCGTTCAGTGCGGCATGCTTTAAAACTTAGAGCCGGGGCTCCAAAAGCGTTTTGAGAGACACTGAGCATATGAGATGTTCGAAGAGCTGAAAATGGTTTTTCAAACTCATGCCCGGGTCGAGAGATATGAAGTCCCCGACAAGTTCTTCAGCTGTAAGATGGAGGAAAACAGTTCTGTCAGTGAGCACGTACTCACTATGTCTGGGTTACATAACTGCTTGACTCAGCTGGGAGTTAATCTCCCGGATGACGCGGTCATTGACCTTCAGTCGCTTCCACCGAGCTACAAGAGCTTTATGATGAACTTCAATATGCAGGGGATGGAAAAGACCATTCCTAAAGTATTTGCAATGCTAAAATCAGCAGAGGTAGAAGTCAAAAAGGAACATCAAGTGTTGATGGTGAATAAAACCACTAAGTTCAAGAAGGGCAAGGGTAAGAAGAACTTCAAGAAGGACGGCAAAGGAGTTGCCGCGCCCGGTAAGCAAGCTGCCGGGAAGAAGCCAAAGAATGGACCCAAGCCCGAGACTGAGTACTTTTATTGCAAGGGAAGTGGTCACTGGAAGCGGAACTGCCCCAAATACTTAGCGGACAAGAAGGCCGGCAACACGAAAGGTATATGTGATATACATGTAATTGATGTGTACCTTACCAGTACTCGTAGTAGCTCCTGGGTATTTGATACCGGTGCAGTTGCTCACATTTGTAACTCAAAGCAGGAGCTGCGGAATAAGCGGAGACTGGCGAAGGACGAGGTGACGATGCGCGTCGGGAATGGTTCCAAGGTCGATGTGATCGCCGTCGGCACGCTACCTCTAGATTTACCTACGGGATTAGTTTTGAACCTCAATAATTGTTATTTAGTGCCAAGTTTGAGCATGAACATTGTATCAGGATCTCGTCTAATACGAGATGGCTACTCATTTAAATCCGAGAATAATGGTTGTTCTATGTATATGAGAGATATGTTTTATGGTCATGCTCCGATGGTGAATGGTTTATTCTTAATGAATCTCGAGCGTAATGCTACACATATTCATAGTGTGAGTACCAAAAGATGTAAGGTTGATAATGATAGTCCCACATACTTGTGGCACTGCCGCCTTGGTCACATAGGTGTCAAACGCATGAAGAAGCTCCATGCAGATGGACTTTTAGAGTCTCTTGATTATGAATCATTTGACACATGCGAACCATGCCTCATGGGTAAAATGACCAAGACTCCGTTCTCAGGAACAATGGAGCGAGCAACCAACTTATTGGAAATCATACATACTGATGTGTGCGGTCCAATGAGTGTTGAGGCTCGCGGTGGTTATCGTTATGTTCTCACCCTCACTGATGACTTGAGTAGATATGGGTATGTCTACTTAATGAAACACAAGTCTGAGACCTTTGAAAGGTTCAAGGAATTTCAGAGTGAGGTTGAGAATCAACATGACAGGAAAATCAAGTTCCTGCGATCAGATCGTGGAGGAGAATACTTGAGTCACGAATTTGGCACACACTTAAGAAAATGTGGAATAGTTTCACAACTCACGCCGCCTGGAACACCTCAGCGTAATAGTGTGTCCGAACATCGTAATCGCACTCTATTAGATATGGTTCGATCTATGATGTCTCTTACCGATTTACCGCTATCATTTTGGGGCTATGCTTTAGAGACTGCTGCATTCACTTTAAATAGGGCTCCGTCGAAATCCGTTGAGACTACACCGTATGAATTATGGTTTGGGAAGAAACCTAAGATGTCGTTTCTAAAAGTTTGGGGATGCGATGCTTATGTCAAGAAACTTCAACCTGAAAAGCTCGAACCCAAGTCGGAAAAATGCATCTTCATAGGATACCCTAAAGAAACTATTGGGTATACCTTCTACCTCAGATCCGACGGCAAGATCTTTGTTGCCAAGAATGGATCCTTTCTAGAGAAAGAGTTTCTCTTGGAAGAAGTAAGTGGGAGGAAAGTAGAACTTGATGAAGTATTACCTCTTGAACCGAAAAGTGGCGCAACTCAGGAAAATGTTCCTGTGGTGCCTGCACCAATTAGAGAGGAAGTTAATGATGATGATCAAGATACTTCTGATCAAGCTCCTACTGAAATTCGGAGGTCCACAAGGACACGTTCCGCACCAGAGTGGTACGGCAACCCTGTCTTGGAAATCATGTTGTTAGACAACGGTGAACCTTCGAACTATGAAGAAGCAATGGCGGGCCCGGATTCCGACAAATGGCTGGAAGCCATGAAATCCGAGATAGGATCCATGTATGAAAATGAAGTATGGACTTTGACTGACTTGCCCGTTGAGCGGCGAGCCATAGAAAATAAATGGATCTTTAAGAAGAAGACAGACGCGGATGGTAATGTGACCATCTACAAAGCTCGGCTTGTTGCTAAGGGTTATCGACAAGTTCAAGGGGTTGACTACGATGAGACTTTCTCACCTGTAGCGAAGCTGAAGTCCGTCCGAATCATGTTAGCAATTGCCACATTCTATGATTATGAGATATGGCAAATGGACGTCAAAACGACATTCCTTAATGATTTCCTTAAGGAAGAATTGTATATGATGCAGCCGGAAGGTTTTGTCGATCCTAAGAATGCTGACAAGGTGTGCAAGCTCCAACGCTCGATTTATGGGCTGGTGCAAGCATCTCGGAGTTGGAACATTCGCTTTGATAAGATGATCAAAGCGTTTGGGTTTATGCAGACTTATGGAGAAGCCTGCATTTACAAGAAAGTGAGTGGGAGCTCTGTAGCATTTCTCATATTATATGTAGATGACATACTTTTGATGGGAAATGATATAGAACTTTTGGACATCATTAAGGCCTACTTGAATAAGAGTTTTTCAATGAAGGACCTTGGAGAAGCTGCTTATATATTAGGCATCAAGATCTATAGAGATAGATCAAGACGCCTCATAGGTCTTTCACAAAGCACATACCTTGATAAGATATTGAAGAAGTTCAATATGGATCAGTCTAAGAAGGGGTTCTTGCCTGTGTTGCAAGGTGTGCAATTGAGCTCAGCTCAATGTCCAACCATGACAGAAGATATAGAAGAGATGAGTGTCATCCCCTATGCCTCAGCCATAGGGTCTATTATGTATGCCATGCTGTGTACCAAACCTGATGTGAACCTTGCCGTAAGTTTGGTAGGTAGGTACCAAAGTAATCCTGGCAAGGAACACTGGACAGCGGTCAAGAATATCGTGAAGTACCTGAAAAGGACTAAGGAAATGTTTCTCGTTTATGGAGGTGACGAAGAGCTCGTCGTAAAGGGTTACGTCGACGCTAGCTTCGACACAGATCTGGATGACTCTAAGTCACAAACCGGATACGTGTATATTTTGAATGGTGGAGCAGTAAGCTGGTGCAGCTGCAAGCAGAGCGTCGTGGCGGGATCTACATGTGAAGCGGAGTACATGGCAGCCTCGGAGGCAGCGCATGAAGCAATTTGGGTGAAGGAGTTCATCACCGACCTAGGAGTCATACCCAATGCGTCGGGGCCGATCAAACTCTTCTGTGACAACACTGGAGCTATTGCACTTGCCAAGGAGCCCAGGTTTCATAAGAAGACCAGGCACATCAAGTGTCGTTTCAACTCCATTCGTGAAAATGTTCAAGATGGAGACATAGATATTTGTAAAGTACATACAGAGCTGAATGTAGCAGATCCGTTGACTAAACCTCTCCCTAGAGCAAAACATGATCAACACCAGAATTCCATGGGTGTTCTATTCATCACAATGCAACTAGATTATTGACTCTAGTGCAAGTGGGAGACTGTTGGAAATATGCCCTAGAGGCAATAATAAAAGGATTATTATTATATTTCCTTGTTCATGATAATTGTCTTTTATTCATGCTATAATTGTGTTATCCGGAAATCGTAATACATGTGTGAATACATAGACACCAACATGTCCCTAGTAAGCCTCTAGTTGACTAGCTCGTTGATCAACAGATAGTCATGGTTTCCTGACTATGGACATTGGATGTCATTGATAACGAGATCACATCATTAGGAGAATGATGTGATGGACAAGACCCAATCCTAAACATAGCACAAGATCGTATAGTTCGTTTGCTAGAGTTTTTCCAATGTCAAGTATCTTTTCCTTAGACCATGAGATCGTGTAACTCCCGGATACCGTAGGAGTGCTTTGGGTGTACCAAACGTCACAACGTAACTGGGTGACTATAAAGGTATACTACGGGTATCTCCGAAAGTGTTTGTTGGGTTGACACGGATCAAGACTGGGATTTGTCACTCCGTATGACGGAGAGGTATCTCTGGGCCCACTCGGTAATGCATCATCATAATGAGCTCAAAGTGACCAAGTGTCTGGTCACGGGATCATGCATTACGGTACGAATAAAGTGACTTGCCGGTAACGAGATTGAACGAGGTATTGGGATACCGACGATCGAATCTCGGGCAAGTAACGTACCGATTGACAAAGGGAATTGTATACGGGGTTGCTTGAATCCTCGACATCGTGGTTCATCCAATGAGATCATCGAGGAGCATGTGGGAGCCAATGTGGGTATCCAGATCCCGCTGTTGGTTATTGATCGGAGAGTCGTCTCGGTCATGTCTACATGTCTCTCGAACCCGTAGGGTCTACACACTTAAGGTTCGGTGAAGCTAGGGTTGTAGAGATATGAATATGCAGTAACCCGAAAGTTGTTCAGAGTCCTGGATAAGATCCCGGACGTCACGAGGAGTCCCAGAATGGTCCGGAGGTGAAGAATTATATATAGGAAGTGCATTTTTGGCCATTGGGAGAGTTTCGGGGGTCACCGGTATTGTAACGGGACCACCGGAAGGGTCCCGGGGGTCCACCGGGTGGGGCCACCCATCCCGGAGGGCCCCATGGGCTGAAGTGGGGAGGGGAACCAGCCCATAGTGGGCTGGTGCGCCCCCTTTGGCCCACCCCATGCGCCTAGGGTTGGGAACCCTAGGGTGGGGGGCACCCCACCTGGCTTGGGGGGCACTCCACCCCTTGGCCGCCGCCCCCCTAGGAGATCCCATCTCCTAGGGACGGCGCCCCCCTAGGGGAGCCTATATAAAGGGGAGGGAGGGGCAGCCGCACCCCTGACTCTTGGCGCCTCCCTCTCCCCTGCTACACCTCTCCCTCTCACAGAAGAACGGCGAAGCCCTGCTGCGGTGACTGCTGCATCCACCACCACGCCGTCATGCTGCTGGATCTTGATCAACCTCTCCTCCCCCCTTGCTGGATCAAGAAGGAGGAGATGTCACACTGATCGTACGTGTGTTGAACACGGAGGTGCCGTCCGTTCGGCACTAGGATCTCCGGTGATTTGGATCACGTCGAGTACGACTTCCTCATCCCCGTTCTTTGAACGCTTCCGCGCGTGATCTACAAAGGTGTGTAGATGCAATCCGATCACTCGTTGCTAGATGAACTCATAGATGGATCTTGGTGAAACCGTAGGAATTTTTTTGTTTTTTGCAATGTTCCCCAACACATCTTTTGCAATGATTTTTTATTATTTCTGAATAGACGTTCCGTGAAGTTTCAGGTCATTCCGAAAACTTTTGTTTCTGCACATAAATAACACCATGCACTACAAAAAAAGACACATCCGTGACATTTTGGGCTGAACGAAATTTTTTCCTGTCATACATATGACACTTCTATGATGATAATTGTGACAAAACCCTATATCATCATAAATGTGGTGGGTTCCTACTTCTATGACAAAAAATCATGACAGAAAATGGGCTTTTCGTCCTGGGCGGGCCGGAGACGCAGCTGCATGACCTGTTGGGGAACGTAGTAATTTCAAAAAAATTCCTATGCACACGCAAGATCATGGTGATGCATAGCAATGAGAGGGGAGAGTGTGATCTACGTACCCTTGTAGACCGACAGCGGAAGCGTTAGCACAACGCGGTTGATGTAGTCATACATCTTCACGGCCCGACCGATCAAGCACCGAAGCTACGGCACCTCCGAGTTCTAGCACACATTCAGCTCGATGACGATCCCCGGACTCCGATCCAGCAAAGTGTCGGGGAAAAGTTCCGTTAGCACGACGGCATGGTGACGATCTTGATGTACTACCATCGCAGGGCTTCGCCTAAGCACCGCTACAATATTATCGAGGACTATGGTGGAAGGGGGCACCGCACACGGTTAAGAATATGATCACGTGGATCAACTTGTGTGTCTAGGGGTGCCCCTTGCCCCCGTATATAAAGGATCAAAGGGGGGGGGGTGCGGCCGGCCAGGAGGAGGGCGCGCCAGGAGGAGTCCTACTCCCACCGGGAGTAGGATTCCCCCCTTTCCTAGTTGGAATAGGATTCGGGAGGGGGAAAGAGGAGAGAGAGAAGGAAGGGGGGCGCCGCCCCCCTCTCCTTATCCTATTCGGACTAGGGGGGAGGGGCGCGCGGCCCAGCCCTGGCCACTTCTCCTATCTTCCACTAAAGCCCACTAAGGCCCATATACCTCCCGGGGGGTTCCGGTAACCTCCCGGTACTCCGATAAAATCCTGATTTCACCCGGAACACTTCCGATATCCAAATATAGGCTTCCAATATATCAATCTTTATGTCTCGACCATTTCGAGACTCCTCGTCATGTCCGTGATCACATCCGGGACTCCGAACAAACTTCGGTACATCAAAATGCATAAACTCATAATAAAACTGTCATCGAAACCTTAAGCGTGCGGACCCTACGGGTTCGAGAACAATGTAGACATGACCGAGACACGTCTCCGGTCAATAACCAATAGCAGAACCTAGATGCTCATATTGGCTCCTACATATTCTACGAAGATCTTTTATCGGTCAGACGCATAACAATATACGTTGTTCTCTTTGTCATCGGTATGTTACTTGCCCGAGATTCGATCATCGGTATCTCAATACCTAGTTCAATCTCGTTACCGGCAAGTCTCTTTACTCGTTCCGTAATACATCATCTCACAACTAACTCATTAGTTGCAATGCTTGCAAGGCTTATGTGATGTGCATTACCGAGAGGGCCCAGAGATACCTCTCCGACAATCGGAGTGACAAATCCTAATCTCGAAATACGCCAACCCAACATGTACCTTTGGAGACACCTGTAGAGCACCTTTATAATCACCCAGTTACGTTGTGATGTTTGGTAGCACACAAAGTGTTCCTCCGGCAAACGGGAGTTGCATAATCTCATAGTCATAGGAACATGATAAGTCATGAAGAGAGCAATAGCAACATACTAAACGATCGGGTGCTAAGCTAATGGAATGGGTCATGTCAATCAGATCATTCACCTAATGATGTGATCCCGTTAATCAAATAACAACTCTTTGTCCATGGTTAGGAAACATAACCATCTTTGATTAATGAGCTAGTCAAGTAGAGGCATACTAGTGACACTCTGTTTGTCTATGTATTCACACATGTATTATGTTTCCGGTTAATACAATTCTAGCATGAATAATAAACATTTATCATGATATAAGGAAATAAATAATAACTTTATTATTGCCTCTAGGGCATATTTCCTTCAGTCTCCCAGTTGCACTAGAGTCAATAATCTAGATTACACAGTAATGATTCTAACACCCATGGAGCCTTGGTGCTGATCATGTTTTGCTTGTGGAAGAGGCTTAGTCAATGGGTCTGCTACATTCAGATCCGTATTTATCTTGCAAATCTCTATGTCTCCCACCTGGACTAGATCTCGGATGGAATTGAAGCGTCTCTTGATGTGCTTGGTTCTCTTGTGAAATCTGGATTCCTTTGTCAAGGCAATTGCACCAGTATTGTCACAAAAGATTTTCATTGGACCCGATGCACTAGGCATGACACCTAGATTGGATATGAACTCCTTCATCCAGACTCCTTCATTTGCTGCTTCTGAAGCAGCTATGTATTCCGCTTCACACGTAGATCCTGCCACGACGCTTTGTTTAGAACTGCACCAACTGACAGCTCCACCGTTTAATGTAAACACGTATCCGGTTTGCGATTTAGAATCGTCCGGATCAATGTCAAAGCTCGCATCAACGTAACCATTTACGATGAGCTCTTTGTCACCTCCATAAACGAGAAACATATCCTTAGTCCTT
Source organism: Triticum dicoccoides (assembly GCF_002162155.2). Lineage (NCBI taxonomy): Eukaryota > Viridiplantae > Streptophyta > Magnoliopsida > Poales > Poaceae > Triticum > Triticum dicoccoides. The sequence continues at coordinate 132,256,422 of NC_041392.1, read as the reverse complement.
TTCAGGTATTTCAGGATGTTCTTGACCGCTGTCCAGTGATCCACTCCTGGATTACTTTGGTACCTCCCTGCTAGACTTATAGCAAGGCACACATCAGGTCTGGTACACAGCATTGCATACATGATAGAGCCTATGGTTGAAGCATAGGGAACATCTTTCATTTTCTCTCTATCTTCTGCGGTGGTCGGGCATTGAGTCTTACTCAACTTCACACCTTGTAACACAGGCAAGAACCCTTTCTTTGCTTGATCCATTTTGAACTTCTTCAAAACTTTGTCAAGGTATGTGCTTTGTGAAAGTCCAATTAAGTGTCTTGATCTATCTCTATAGATCTTAATGCCTAATATGTAAGCAGCTTCATCGAGGTCTTTCATTGAAAAACTCTTATTCAAGTATCCCTTTATGCTATCCAAAATTTCTATATCATTTCCAATTAGTAATATGTCATCCACATACAATATCAGAAATGCTACAGAGCTCCCACTCACTTTCTTGTAAATACAGGCTTCTCCAAAAGTCTGTATAAAACCAAATGCTTTGATCACACTATCAAAGCGTTCATTCCAACTCCGAGAGGCTTGCACCAGTCCATAAATGGATCGCTGGAGCTTGCACACTTTTTTAGCTCCCTTTGGATCGACAAAACCTTCTGGTTGCATCATATACAACTCTTCTTCCAGAAATCCATTCAGGAATGCAGTTTTGACATCCATCTGCCAAATTTCATAATCATAAAATGCGGCAATTGCTAACATGATTCGGACAGACTTAAGCATCGCTACGGGTGAGAAGGTCTCATCGTAGTCAATCCCTTGAACTTGCCGAAAACCTTTTGCGACAAGTCGAGCTTTGTAGACAGTAATATTACCGTCAGCTTCAGTTTTCTTCTTGAAGATCCATTTATTCTCAATTGCTTGCCGATCATTGGGCAAGTCAACCAAAGTCCATACTTTGTTCTCATACATGGATCCCATCTCAGATTTCATGGCTTCAAGCCATTTTGCGGAATCTGGGCTCACCATCGCTTCTTCATAGTTCGTAGGTTCATCATGATCTAGTAGCATGACTTCCAGAACAGGATTACCGTACCACTCTGGCGCGGATCTCACTCTGGTTGATCTATGAGGTTCAGTAGTATCTTGTTCTGAAGTTTCATGATCATTATCATTAGCTTCCTCACTAATTGGTGTAGGTGTCGCAGAAACAGGTTTCTGTGATGTACTACTTTCCAATAAGGGAGTAGGTACAGTTACCTCGTCAAGTTCTACTTTCCTCCCACTCACTTCTTTCGAGAGAAACTCCTTCTCCAGAAAGTTTCCGAATTTAGCAACAAAAGTCTTGCCTTCGGATCTGTGATAGAAGGTGTATCCAATAGTTTCCTTTGGATATCCTATGAAGATACATTTCTCCGATTTGGGTTCGAGCTTATCAGGTTGAAGCTTTTTCACATAAGCATCGCAGCCCCAAACTTTCAGAAACGGCAACTTTGGTTTCTTGTCAAACCACAGTTCATAAGGTGTCGTATCAACGGATTTTGATGGTGCCCTATTTAACATGAATGCGGTCGTCTCTAGAGCGTATCCCCAAAACGATAGTGGTAAATTAGTAAGAGACATCATAGATCGCACTATATCTAGTAAAGTATGATTACGACGTTCGGACACACCATTACGCTGTGGTGTTCCGGGTGGCGTGAGTTGCGAAACTATTCCACATTGTTTCAAATGTACACCAAACTCGTAACTCAAATATTCTCCTCCATGATCGGATCGTAGGAATTTTATTTTCTTGTTACGATGATTTTCAACTTCACTCTGAAATTCTTTGAACTTTTCAAATGTTTCAGACTTGTGTTTCATTAAGTAGATATACCCATATCTGCTTAAGTCATCTGTGAAGGTGAGAAAATAATGATATCCGCCACGAGCCTCAACATTCATCGGACCACATACATCTGTATGTATGATTTCCAACAAATCTGTTGCTCTCTCCATAGTACCGGAGAACGGTGTTTTTGTCATCTTACACATAAGGCACGGTTCGCAAGTACCAAGTGATTCATAATCAAGTGGTTCCAAAAGCCCATCAGTATGGAGTTTCTTCATGCACTTTATACCGATATGACCCAAACGGCAGTGCCACAAATAAGTTGCACTATCATTATCAACTCTGCATCTTTTGGCTTCAACACTATGAATATGTGTGTCACTACTATCGAGTTTTAATAAGAATAGACCACTCTTTAAGGATGCATGACCATAAAAGATATTACTCATGTAAATAGAACAACCATTATTCTCTGATTTAAATGAATAACCGTCTCGCATCAAACAAGATCCAGATATAATGTTCATGCTTAACGCTGGCACCAAATAACAATTATTTAGGTCTAATACTAATCCCGAAGGTAGATGTAGAGATAGCGTGCTGACTGCGATCACATCGACTTTGGAACCATTTCCCGCGCGCATTGTCACCTCGTCCTTAGCCAATCTTCGCTTAATCCGTAGTCCCTGTTTCGAGTTGCAAATATTAGCAACAGAACCAGTATCAAATACCCAGGTGCTACTGCGAGCATTAGTAAGGTACACATCAATAACATGATTATCACATATACCTTTGTTCACCTTGCCATCCTTCTTATCCACCAAATACTTGGGGCAGTTCCGCTTCCAGTGACCAGTCTGCTTGCAGTAGAAGCACTCAGTTTCAGGCTTAGGTCCAGGTTTGGGTTTCTTCTCTTGAGTAGCAACTTGCTTGCTGTTCCTTTTGAAGTTCCCCTTCTTCTTCCCTTTGCCCTTTTTCTTGAAACTAGTGGTCTTGTTGACCATCAACACTTGATGCTCCTTCTTGATTTCTACCTCCGCAGCTTTCAGCATTGCGAAGAGCTCGGGAATAGTCTTATTCATCCCTTGCATATTATAGTTCATCACGAAGCTCTTGTAGCTTGGTGGCAGCGATTGGAGAATTCTGTCAATGACGCAATCATCTAGAAGATTAACTCCCAATTGAATCAAGTGATTATTATACCCAGACATTTTGAGTATATGCTCACTGACAGAACTGTTCTCCTCCATCTTGCAGCTATAGAACTTATTGGAGACTTCATATCTCTCAATCCGAGCATTTGCTTGAAATATTAACTTCAACTCCCGGAACATCTCATATGCTCCATAACATTCAAAACGTCGTTGAAGTCCCGATTCTAAGCCGTAAAGCATGGCACACTGAACTATCGAGTAGTCATCAGCTTTGCTCTCCCAGATGTTCATAACATCTGGTGTTGCTCCAGCAGCAGGCCTGGCACCCAGCGGTGCTTCCAGGACGTAATTCTTCTGTGCAGCAATGAGGATAATCCTCAAGTTACGGACCCAGTCCGTGTAATTGCTACCATCATCTTTCAACTTTGCTTTCTCAAGGAACGCATAAAATTCAACGGAACAATAGCACGGGCCATCTATCTACAATCAAACATAAATAAGCAAGATACTATCAGGTACTAAGTTCATGATAAATTTAGGTTCAATTAATCATATTACTTAAAGAACTCCCACTTAGATAGACATCCCTCTAATCCTCTAAGTGATTACGTGATCCAAATCAACTAAACCATGTCCGATCATCACGTGAGATGGAGTATTTTCATTGGTGAACATCACTATGTTGATCATATCTACTATATGATTCACGCTCGACTTTTCGGTCTCCGTGTTCCGAGGCCATATCTGTATATGCTTGGCTCGTCAAGTATAACCTGAGTATTCCGCGTGTGCAACTGTTTTGCACCCGTTGTATTTGAACGTAGAGCCTATCACACCCGATCATCACGTGGTGTCTCAGCACGAAGAACTTTCGCAATGGTGCATACTCAGGGAGAACACTTCTTGATAATTAGTGAGAGATCATCTTATAATGCTACCGTCAATCAAAGCAAGATAAGATGCATAAAAGATAAACATCACATGCAATCAATATAAGTGATATGATATGGCCATCGTCATCTTGTGCTTGTGATCTCCATCTTCGAAGCACCGTCGTGATCACCATCGTCACCGGCGCGACACCTTGATCTCCATCGTAGCATCATTGTCGTCTCGCCAATCTTATGCTTCCACGACTATCGCTACCGCTTAGTGATAAAGTAAAGCATTACAGCGCGATTGCATTGCATACAATAAAGCGACAACCATATGGCTCCTGCCAGTTGCCGATAACTCGGTTACAAAACATGATCATCTCATACAATAAAATTTAGCATCATGTCTTGACCATATCACATCACAACATGCCCTGCAAAAACAAGTTAGACGTCCTCTACTTTGTTGTTGCAAGTTTTACGTGGCTGCTACGGGCTTAAGCAAGAACCAATCTTACCTACGCATCAAAACCACAACGATAGTTTGTCAAGTTGGTGCTGTTTTAACCTTCGCAAGGACCGGGCGTAGCCACACTCGGTTCAACTAAAGTTGGAGAAACTGTCACCCGCTAGCCACCTTTGTGCAAAGCACGTCGGGAGAATCGGTCTCGCGTAAGCGTATGCGTAATGTCGGTCCGGGCCGCTTCGTCCAACAATACCGCCGAACCAAAGTATAACATGCTGGTAAGCAGTATGACTTATATCGCCCACAACTCACTTGTGTTCTACTCATGCATATAACATCAACACATAAAACCTAGGCTCAGATGCCACTGTTGGGGAACGTAGTAATTTCAAAAAAATTCCTACGCACACGCAAGATCCTGGTGATGCATAGCAACGAGAGGGGAGAGTGTGATCTACGTACCCTTGTAGACCGACAGCGGAAGCATTAGCACAACGCGGTTGATGTAGTCGTATGTCTTCACGGCCCGACCGATCAAGCACCGAAACTACGGCACCTCCGAGTTCTAGCACATGTTCAGCTCGAAGACAATCCCCGAACTCCGATCCAGCAAAGTGTCGGGGAAGAGTTCCGTCAGCACGACGGCGTGGTGACAATCTTGATGTACTACCGTCGCAGGGCTTCGCCTAAGCACCGCTACAATATTATCGAGGACTATGGTGGAAGGGGGCACCGCACACGGTTAAGAATATGATCACATGGATCAACTTGTGTGTCTAGGGGTGCCCCTTGCCCCCGTATATAAAGGATCAAAGGGGGGGTGCGGCCGGCCAGGAGGAGGGCGCGCCAGGAGGAGTCCTACTCCCACCGGGAGTAGGATTCCCCCCCTTTCCTAGTTGGAATAGGATTCGGGAGGGGGAAAGAGGAGAGAGAGAAGGAAGGGGGGCGCCGCCCCCTCTCCTTATCCTATTCGGACTAGGGGGGAGGGGCGCGCAACCCAGCCCTGGCCACTTCTCCTCTCTTCCACTAAAGCCCACTAAGGCCCATATACCTCCCGGGGGGTTCCAATAACCTCCCGGTACTCCGGTAAAATCCCGATTTCACCCGGAACACTTCCGATATCCAAATATAGGCTTACAATATATCAATCTTTATGTCTCGACCATTTCAAGACTCCTCTTCATGTCCGTGATCACATCCGGGACTCCGAACAAACTTCGGTACATCAAAATGCATAAACTCATAATAAAACTGTCATCGAAACCTTAAGCGTGCGGACCCTACGGGTTCGAGAACAATGTAGACATGACCGAGACACGTCTCCGGTCAATAACCAATAGCGGAACCTGGATGCTCATATTGGCTCCTACATATTCTACAAAGATCTTTTATCAGTCAGACTGCATAACAACATACGTTGTTCCCTTTGTCATCGGTATGTTACTTGCCCGAGATTCGATCGTCGGTATCTCAATACCTAGTTCAATCTCGTTACCGGCAAGTCTCTTTACTCGTTCCGTAATACATCATCTCACAACTAACTCATTAGTTGCAATGCTTGCAAGGCTTATGTGATGTGCATTACCGAGAGGGCCCAGAGATACCTCTCCGACAATCGGAGTGACAAATCCTAATCTCGAAATACGCCAACCCAACATGTACCTTTGGAGACACCTGTAGAGCACCTTTATAATCACCCAGTTACGTTGTGACGTTTGGTAGCACACAAAGTGTTCCTCCGACAAACGGGAGTTGCATAATCTCATAGTCATAGGAACATGTATAAGTCATGAAGAAAGCAATAGCAACATACTAAACGATCGGGTGCTAAGCTAATGGAATGGGTCATGTCAATCAGATCATTCACCTAATGATGTGATCCCGTTAATCAAATAACAACTCTTTGTCCATGGTTAGGAAACATAACCATCTTTGATTAACGAGCTAGTCAAGTAGAGTCATACTAGTGACACTCTGTTTGTCTATGTATTCACACATGTATTATGTTTCCGGTTAATACAATTCTAGCATGAATAATAAACATTTATCATGATATAAGGAAATAAATAATAAATTTATTATTGCCTCTAGGGCATATTTCCTTCATGACCTTCTTTGGGCCGTCCATGACGGAAAAAACCATGGTAGAAGCAAGGGGGAGGAAAATTTCAGAGAGTTCCCGGTTACGGTGGGAGGTCGGGGGCCGAGCGATGCGCGCTTCTCTCGTACACGTACGTGCGTGTGTCCGAGGAGTTGGCTCTAACTGAACCCGAGCGAGGCGTTGGGCTCTAACTGAATCCGAGCGATTGCACTGAAGGCTACGCTTTACTAAACCCGAGCGATCGATCGATGGCTGTTAACTGAACCCGATCGAGCGATTCCTTCGCTACTGCTGCTAACTGAAGCCGATCGATGCTGCCTCT
>NC_041392.1:132201753-132249270 GCF_002162155.2 Triticum dicoccoides | reverse complement strand
GGATGAACAGGACCCCGTGGTGTTGCCTCTGGATGAACATGACCCCGATCGATCGAGCCAGTTGGGGCTGGATGAACAGGACCCCGTGGAGGGTTGAATGAACAGGACCACCCCGTGGAGGGTTGAATGAACAGGACCACCCCGTGGAGGGCTGGATGAATAGGACCACCCCGTGGAGGGCAGGATGAACAGTAGACGGTGGAGGGCAGGATGAACAGTAGCCCATCACTACTAGGGAAAAGCCTATACACAGAATCTTATCAGCAGCGTGCTTTAAAATAAGGCATTGCTGCTAATTAGCAGTAGCGAGCTCAAGAATAACTCGCTGCTGAAATAAATATAGCAGTAGCGTGCCAGCTCAAAGACGCGCTACTGCTATAATTCCCACGAGGCCGCCGCGAGGCTAGCTATAGCAGCAACGCGTTATAACGATGGGCGGTACTGCTACATAGCATAGTAGCAGCGCATTTCGCCAATAAGCGCTATTGCTAAGTTTACTACAAAAATTTAGTCCCACCTCGCTCCGTGAAGAGAGTTTCTACCACCTTAAATATGTTACTTCTCAAACTTTGACAAGCACTTGGTCTTCATTGAACTCTATGTGTAGAATTTGTGGCTGCAATATGAGTCTTCACTTGTTCCTAAACTGGTGAGGACTCATATAGACAAATCAGATTGTACACAAAAAGATCGTTGATGATCAATGTATTTTTGATACATTGAACTATAAGTCTATTTTTACATGCTGACACATAGCAGTAGCGCTTCTTTGTGAAAGGCGCTGCTGCTATGTAGTTTAGCAGTAGCGTCTTTCTCTATAGCGCGCTACTGCTAAGCCATTCCATCTCCCACCCTATCTCCTCTATCCGATCCACTCACAGTCACACACTCACTGGATCCCTCTCAATCCCCCGTGCCGGTCCTCCCCTGTCGCCCCTCCTTCCTCTACGCCGCCATCACCTCCTCCTCCTTGCTGGACTCGGTACCGACCTCCTCCTCCGTCCTCCCTCTCCACTCGCCACTGGCCGGCCCCTCCTTGCTCCGCCTTCCTCCTCCGTCCTTCCTCCACTAGCCGCCGGCCGGCCCCTCCTCGCTCTGCCTTCCTCCTCCGTCCTCCCTCCACTGGCCGCCGGCCGGCCCCTCCTCCTCCTTGCTGGACTAGGTACCGGCCTCCTCCTCCGTTCTTCCTACATTTTGATTTAGTTGATTTAGTAGGCTAGTTGATTTAGTTTATTTAGAACATTTTGATTTAGTTGATTTAGTAGGCTAGTTGATTTAGTTGATTTAGAACATTTTGATTTAGTTGATTTAGTAGGCTAGTTCATTTAGTTGATTTAGTATGCACCATTTTCATTTAGTTGATTTAGAACATTTTCATTTAGTTGATTTAGTTACTTGGCAAAATGTAGGTGGTACCTTTCATCTAATATGTTACTAGATCTTAGGATTATAATTGTCCATCAAATTGCTTCTCGTGGAAGAACCAAAAATATCTCATGCTACTGTTTTTCTTTCCTGTTGGCATTAGATGAAATTAGATGAAATGTAATAACTATTTTATTTTTAGTGTTGGCATTACTGCATTGTGTCATTTTGCTTATTTTACACAGATTGTCCCATGCAATGTGAGGTTGAAATTCAACAAGCTGACAGGAGACAATCTGACGTTTGAGGCTCCTGGGGGGCCGTACACTATGGAGGTCGAAAAGGATGCAATATGTCGCAGATTGGAGGAGATGGATGGGCCCGTTTCGTCGCTCACATGCGTCTTACTGGTGGTGAGTTGATCGGCTTCTCCTTCAGAGCAGAAAGTCCAAGTTGGCTGTCATTTATCTCAACCTGGTGGAAGATGATGAAGATGACGAAGATGATGAAGATAATGAGGACCCACTCGATGAAGATGATGAGGACCCACTTCATGAAGCCATCGTAGCTCAAAGAACAAGGATGAGCAAGGAGGAGGTGTCCAACCTGTGGGACATAATTCCACCACGTGCTGTCTTTGTCGGGGTGCCATTCGTGACCCGCCTGACAAATACCATGGTTGATCGACATGATATGGTATGTTATACTTACAAATGCAAATTATCTGATGAAATACTTAGTGTACAGTCCAATGATATGGTATGTTGTGTGGAATCTAGTCGATGCTATGTTTTAGTGTAGAGTTCGATCACATGCTTATTAGTGTAGAATCTAAGGAAACTATTAATAGTGTAGATAATCCATATGTACTTATTTGTGAGGCTATTTATTAATTAAAATGTTTTCCTTATTCAGAAATTGGCAAAGAGCATATCTGTGAGTTATGGTATCGATCCTGATGAAGAAGGCTCAGCTGGACTACACCTTACTGCAAGGGGCTCCGTCACAACCTGTACTTACCGCGTGGACACGGATGGTCGCACACACTTAAACTCGGTTGGGTGAAAGAAATTCCTCGATGGCAAGAATCTTCATGTTGGACAGGCCATCCTAATTACTATCAGGAACACCAACCGCCCAGGCTTGAGGATGATGATTGTCTTTGATATCATCTAGAACTACATATGTGTGTGTGTGGCTATATCATCTAGAACTACATATGTGTGTGTGGCTATATCATCTAGAACTACATATGATGATCGTCGTCGATATCATCTAGAACTACATATGATGATCGCCGTTGATATGACCTTGTACTGCTTGAGGATGCATGTTGACTATGCATTAACTTGTTATCTAGTACCCCCTTCGTTCCAAATTACTCGTCGTGGTTTGACCTAAAAACACGACGAGTAATTTGGAACGAAGGGAGTACTACCCAATAATGGTTTATGAATTTGATATCTACTAGCAGTACCTAGTATCTAGTATCTAAAAGGGAAACTGAAAGGGAAAGGGGTACGGGGGGAAATGATGAAAGATATAGCAGTAGATGGCCTCCTCGGTGTTCTTGGCATCCGGCTTGTAGTTGTTAGTGAACTCCGCGAGCATCGTGTGGCTAGCGTTGATTCCATGCTCCACCATACCCTGGCACTTGAAAACTTGTTGCTCCACTGCTTCGAGCCTCGTCTCTATGCTTCCGGTCCCCTTTGGTCCCTCTTCATCGCGGATCTGCAGCAACCCATCACGCAACTCAATGGTTTGAGGATGTCGCAACACCTCCGTGAGGTAAGGGTTTATGAACTTCTCGAAGAACTTGTCCTTGGAGGCGCTTGGGGCCGTCATGATAACCTAGATCTGTCAGAAAAACAGCTCGAAACAAGAACAGAGGAAATTTGCGTGATACGGGAGTCAAAACCTTCGGGGGAATATATAATGAATTTTTACCGACCAAAATACGTAACGTGCAAGAAAACGGAGTCCGAAAGGCACACGAGGTGCTCACGAGGTAGGGGGCGCGCCCACCACCCTCATGGGGCCCTCGTGTCTGAGGGAGTCCTGGATTAGGGGGTGTTCGGATAGCCGGACTCCTGGACTATGAAGATACAAGATTGAAGACTTCGTCCTGTGTCCGGAAGGGACTTTCCTTGGCGTGGAAGGCAAGCTTGGTGATACGGATATGCAGATCTCCTACCATTGTAACTGACTCTATGTAACCCTAACCCTATCCGGTGTCTATATAAACCGGAGGGTTTTAGTCCGTAGGACAACGTACACATCAACAATCGTACCATAGGCTAGCTTCTAGGGTTTAGCCTCCTCGATCTCATGGTAGATCTACTCTTGTACTACCCATATCATCAATATTAATCAAGCAAGACATAGGGTTTTACCTCCACCGAGAGGGCCCGAACCTGGGTAAAACTTCGTGTCCCTCACCTCCTGTTACCATCCGGCCTAGACGCACAGTTCGGGATCCCCTACCCGAGATCCGCCGGTTTTGACACCGACATTGGTGCTTTCATTGAGCGTTCCTCTGTGTCGTCGCTGTCAGGCTTGATGGCTCCCACGATCATCGATAGTGATGCGGTCCAGGGTGAAACTTGTCTCCCTGGACAGATCTCTGTCTTTGGCGGCTTTGCACTGCAGGCCAATTCACTTGGACATCTGGAGCAGATGGAAAGCTATGCCCCTGGCCGTCAGGTCAGATTCGGAAATTTAAACTACACGACTGACATCCGCGGGGACTTGATCTTCGACGGATTCGAGCCACTGCCGAGTGCGCCGCACTGCCACCACGAGCATGATCTAGCTCTGCCGCCTAACAGTGCCCTGATGGCCGCACCCGCGTCGGCTTCGACCCTTAATTCGGAGCCAACCGCGCCAATCGAGGATGGGTGGTTGGACGCCGCCTCGGGGGCTGCGGTCCTAACAGCGATCGAGCCGAACACCAGCCCCGCACTCCGCGAGACTCATGATTCCAAGGAGTCGGACTCCTCTCCGGACTCTGAACCATTCACGCATCTGCCAATCGAATCCGATTGGGCGCCGATCACGGAGTTTACTGCCGCGGACATCTTTCAGCACTCGCCCTTTGGCGATATTATAAAATCACTAAAGTGTCTCTCTTTATCAGGAGAGCCCTGGCCGGACTACGGTTAGCGAGATTGGGATGCGGACGATGAAGAAATTCAAAGCCCACCCACCACCCACTTTGTAGCCACTGTCGATGATTTAACCGACATGCTCGACTTCGTCTCCGAAGACATCGACGGTATGGACGCCGATGAAGGAGACGATGAGGAACCAGCGCCTAGTGGGCCCTGGAATGCCACCTCGTCATATGACATATACATGGTGGACGCACCAAAAGATGACAACAAGGAGCGGAAGGACGCATCGAAGGCTTGTTCCCTCGAAAAGCAGTCAAAGCGGCGACGCAAGCGCCGCCCCAAATCCCGCCTCGACAGAAATAGCGATCACACAGACCCAGCGCTGGAGCAGGGCGAACCGCTGCCGGACAACGGCAATCCGGATAATCAAACCGAACAAACAAATCCTATCAAGGATAATGGTCCGGACGACATAACGCCGGACAGACACCCGGAGCAGTAGACTGCCCGTAAAAGGCTTGTTGCCACCGCGAGGAGCCTGAAAAAGCAGAAGCAAAGGCTCAAGGCCGCGCAAGACACACTCCAATTCAGATGGAGTAAAATACTCAGCACTGCAGCAAGGTACGGCGACAATCGCCCCTCCAAGAGCTACCCAAAGCGGAAGCTGCTACCCGAATTCGATGAGGAGGCCTCAGAACCTCCACAACCAAATATCAAAGCAGCCACCTGGTCGGATAGACGACCCCTCTACCAACACAGAGCGGCATACAACGCCGCTCACAATACAATACGCGACCCATGCGAGGGCTCGCACCCAAAGGACGGCGCAACCAGATCCATCTATGGACCACACAAGCGCGCCCCAGCATACAATGCAACACAACAAACATCCGAACAACGCGGTACACCCAGCTACAGGGGTGCTGCACACCCCCTATGTTTCACCGATGAGGTACTGGACCACGAATTTCCAGAGGGATTCAAGCCCGTAAACATAGAGGCATACAATGGAACAACAGACCCTAGGGTCTGGATTGAGGACTACATCCTTCATATCCATATGGCTCGAGGAGGTGATCTCCACGCCATCAAGTACCTACCCCTCAAGCTCAAAGGGCCAGCTCACCACTGGCTCAAAGGCCTCCCCGAAAGCTCCATTGGAAGTTGGGAAGAGCTCGAAGACGCCTTTCGGGCAAAATTTCAAGGGACTTATGTCCGACCTCCGGATGCGGACGATTTGAGTCATATAACTCAACAGCCTGGAGAGTCAGCCCGAAAGCTTTGGAACAGGTTTCTTACTAAAAAGAACCAGATTGTCGACTGTCCAGACGCTGAAGCCTTGGCAGCTTTCAAGCATAGCGTCCGTGACGAATGGCTCGCCAGACACCTCAGCCAAAATAAGCCGAGAACGATGGCCGCATTAACGAACCTCATGACCCGCTTTTGCGTGGGTGAGGACAGCTGGCTAGCCAGATGCACCACCAGCGACCCCAGTACATCTGAAGTTAGAGATGGAAACGGGAAATCACGGCGCAACAGCAATAACAAACGCCGGAATAAAGAAGACAGCACGAAGGGCACGGCAGTAAATGCCGGATTCAAAAGCTCTCGGCCAGGTCAAAAGCCGCCCCCTAAAGGCACCAGGGATGAACTGTCCAGCCTCAACAAAATTCTAGACCAAGTATGGCAGATCCATAGTACCCCTGGTAAACCTGCTAATCATACCCACAGAGAATGTTGGGTCTTCAAGCAGTCCGTCAAGCTCAACGCCGTACATAAAGGGGAGGATACACCAAGTGAAGACGAGGACGAGCCTCCCAAGCAAGACACAGCGGAACAAAAGGAATTTCCACCAGAAGTCAAAATAGTAAACGTGTTACACGTGATCTAGGGAAAAAACAACACGGCACTCCCAGGAAAATATACCCAAGTGCCTGTCACCGCGAAGTCCTGCCACTGGTCGTCTCAACCGATCACTTTCGACCATCGCGACTACTTAGCAAGTATCCGACACGCAGGATGGGCTGCCCTGGTATTAGACCCAGTAATTGGCGGATATCACTTCACACGAGTCTTGATGGACGGCGGCAGCAGCCTAAACTTAATATATCAGGATACAATACATGGGATGGGGTTAGACCCAACACAAATCCGCCATAGCAATACTACCTTTAAAGGAGTAACGCCAGGCCCAGGGGCTCGTTGTACGGGCTCCCTCCTACTACAGGTTATATTCGTCTCCCCCGATAACTTCCGTCACGAGCATTTAACCTTCCACATCGCTCCGTTTCAAAGTGGCTATCAAGCACTGCTCGGACGCGAAGCTTTCGCTCGCTTTAATGCAATACCACACTACGCCTCCCTCACACTCAAGATGCCCGGTCCACATGGCATCATTTCAGTGAACGGAAATATCAAGCGATCTCTGCGCGCCGAAGAGAGTGCGGCTGCCGTGGCAGCCGCACACTAAAGGCACCCGGACGAGTGAAAGCATCCAAATAGGTCGTCAAGACCTCAGACACAACTAATCAAGTCCGGCGCCACTATTTATACCGAATAAGTGGTCACACCCCTATTTGTCAATACAAGGGGCTCAACACGTGCAGACAAGTGGCAATTTCTTATCATCTTGAATTATACATGGTTTCTTTAAAAACTATCTTTTTGCACGACAACTTTTTCACGTAACTTCCTCTCTTTTACAGATGATCATCGTGCTACACCCGTCCAGGATACGGCACAACGGAGACAGAGGCGCAGACGTGCAGCAGGGACCCACTCCAAGGATTCTTTTTAGATTAAGACCTTGTGTAAACCTTTTTTTACTGTCTCTTGTTGATACATATCCACCGTTGAGAAGGATGCTGACGTCTTGGCATGTGGCCACGCCAGAACAATGCACGTACCTGGACACAAGGGGCTTCTTACAAAGGCCATTATTTAGGCCCGGTTTATACCACAAAGACCGAATACCTTAGGGAGTGTTCGGCGTCGCGAGTTTGGCCCTATATGCATCAGCTCTGAATCATTGTCTTTGGTCAAATGTTGGGTTTGCCCGGCTCCTGTGTTTTGGTGCCTTACGTTCCGCTTTACCGGCTAAGGTAGCACCAGGAGAACTACTGCGATTGTGCCCTGGTTCATCCGGACGAGCACCTTAGTAGAGAAAGCCGAAAACTGACTGTCATGATATAGCGTGAGACTGGTCAACTACTCGATGACCTGTGGGAATGTTAGAATTCCTCCGCCTTAACGAAGGGCCGTTTTCCGGCAGGCATGTACGCACCCTGGAACTGGGAGAGTGCGGAGCCACCAGGGGATATCTAGTAGCCCCACTGTCAAACTCCTATGGCTAAGTGAAAGTGCTAAAGCATTATAGTCTGGTTGCCTCGCTCGCTCCGCTATCACCTCCTTAATAGGACCAAGACGTTGGGTTAAGTGTGAACGTGTGTTTTTGCGAGCACCTCCGCTTTATATGCGTGGGGGCTGAAGCCGGCGACTGCAATCTTTCAGGTTATACACATGTATACATAAACGGCCGCCCAGGAGGCATCATATTACTTTCAGGCAAAAGTATAAAAATAGCCTTATAAAAATTTATAAAAGCATTTCGCTTACAATGAGATTACATATCACTCAAACATAATATTTTTTGAGCACTGGGTCTCTATCAAACGGGCACCCTCAAGAACTTCTTCAAAGTAGTGCTCAGCAGCCTTTTGACCTATAGCCGAATCCCGCGCTGCAACATTGGTAGCATCCATCTTCGCCCAGTATGCCTTAACACGGGCAAAGGCCATCCGTGCACCCTCTATGCACGCCGACCTCTTCATCACATTAATGCGTGGCAACACGTCAAGGAACTGCTGCACCAAGCTGAAATAGCTGTTTGGTTTTGACCTTTCCGGCCATAGCTGATCCACAACAGACCTCATGGAGAGTCCGGACAACCTATTTAGTTCGGTCCATTCGGCTAATTGGTCAGTCAATGAAAGTGGACGCTCGGGAGAATGGAATTGTCTCCAAAACAGCTGGTCTACTTCACGGTCTGTCTGACCCTGGAAGTACTTGGCCGCATCGGCAACGCTTACCGCCAAATCCATATACACATCCTCCGAACTCCACAGCCGATCTAGAGGGGCATACCGTGGATCTCCGAACTTCCTCTGCAACATAAAGGATTTCCCAGCTACAATATCCCCGGCTTCCTGCAGCTCCTCCTTCTTTGCCCTCATAGCAGAGCGGAGGTCTTTTCTCGTCGCAGCAGCCTTCTCAAGGTCCGATGCCTTCGCTTGGTTTTCCTTTTCAAGAACCCGACAACGGTCGGCGGCAGCTTTTAATTCTATGGACATATTGGCTCGGCTCTCGCCATGCGCGGCCTTCTCGGCTTGCAACTCTTCGGCCGCCTTCAAAGCAGCTGCATTACCCAACCTCGCTTGTTCCTTGGCTCGGGCAAGTTTTGCCCGCAAGGCTTCAACAGTGGCAGCTCCATCTGCAGTCACAACATATTAAAGATGCTGGCATCATATTGCTCTTCCTATTGTGGCGCTTACCAGATAATGACACTTACCCTGTGCCTCGTCAAGCCTTTTGTTAACAAGCTCGATGTCGGCATCTGCCGCATCCAACTTCCGTTCTAAATGGGCAAACTCGCTAGTCCGGCTAGCCACCGGAGCTTCCATCACCTGCACATAGAGGTAGTATGGTTATTACCTGGGAATATGATCCTCTGTTCGTCGTTGTTTCCGACGACAACCAGAGTCTCAGGGGCTACTATCTACATAGGGCACACCTAGCATGTGCAGGACTATCATACATTCTTTTACGTACCTCAAAGCTTGTCAGTAGACTCATAAAAGCTTCATGCAATCCGCTTTCGGCGGACGATATTCTCTCCATCACCGTATTCATTAGCACACGGTGTTCATCTGAGATGGCCGCTCGCCCCACCAATCCCCTCAGAACATCCAATCGCACACTAGTTGGTGCCAGACTCTTTTGTCTCCTCTCTTCGAGAGCCGGACACTGGGAGCTTCGGGGGTCAATGGGATTATCTTCTGGCCTCACCGGACTCAGAGAGGCCCTCCGCGACGACACTTCAGGGTCGCCCGCTTCCGGAGCGGAGGAGTCCGGAGGAGGCATTTTCCTCTCCATCATCTCTGGAAGAAGATCCCCCGAAGATGAGCTCATTTGAGAGGGGCTAAGGCCCGAACTGCAAAAATATATGCAGTGGTTATCTTCTCAGAAGAAAAAGATGGTATATCTATACTATTAAAATATTTCGGGTCACTTACGACTCGCGGGAGAATTGATCCCCCCGCGGACTTCGTGCGGCAACGGCGCCCCCCAAGGTAGGACCCTCTATGGGAGACTTCTTCTCCCGTTTGGAAGCTTCGGCTTCCGAATCCCTGGGCGCAGTCCTTTTCCTCTTCTGGTCGTCTTCCTTCATGGAGACGCTCGCTCCCTCGTCTAGAATGGGCAGCATTGGGGGCCCACGTCCGCCCGCATTATCCTCCACAGTATCTTCCTTCAAGGGCTCCGGGGAAGGTGCGGTCTGGAGCATCTTTTCCAATACCGGATTTTCCAAACCCTCAGGGAGGGGGGCCGAACACCGAATCAACTTCGCCTTTGTTAGCCAGTCCTAGTCAAAAAGCGAACTCTCAGAAATAACTTCGTAACAAAGGAGAGATAGTATGTTCGGCCGGAAGATGCCTTACCTGTTCGGCGGCGCGGTTACTACTCAGGCCCACGTCCTCGGAGATTTCCGGACACTCCACCCGAGGTCCGAAGAATGACTTGTACATCTCCTCGTGCGTCAGGCCGAGAAAATTTTGAATGACACGCGGTCCCTCGGGATTGAACTCCCATAGGCGAAGAGGCCGGCGTTTGTAAGGCTGGACTTGACGAACCAGCATAACTTGTATTACCGCAACCAAACTGAAATCTCCATTGAAGAGATCTCGAATGCGGCTTTGAAGTACAGGCACGTCCTTGGCTGCCCCCCAGCTCAGACCTCTGCTGATCCATGACATCAGTTGTGGTATAGGGCCCGAGCGGAAAACAGGGGCGTCCGCCCACTTGGCACTTCTAGGAGCCGTGATGTAGAACCACTCCTGTTGCCACAATTCAGACACCTCTGGGATGGAACCTTTGGGCCACGGAGCTCCCGTCATCTTGCGTATTGAGGCACCTCCACACGCTGCATGTTGCCCCTCGATCATCTTCGGCTTTACTGTCACGACCGGGTTTTCTGGGTAGTAAATTTCCAGAAAAGACTGTCGTGCTCATCAGCCCCAGGATTACTGTTAGCTGATGAGGCTCCATCTTGATACAGAAATTCCAAGCAAAAAAAAATACAAAATATGTAGTACAAGACCATTCTGGCCTGTGAGTACAACAAATGCTTTCTAGTGGTTGATGGCGGAAGCGGGTTGTGAAGCATCAGTGTCTCTGGGACTCCATTTCCCACGGGAACAGCTGACCAGGTTAAATTCCTATCTTCGCGAGGCTGCTATCTCCATTGAGTGGTTTCCGGGGCTGGCATCGCGTCGCTCCTCTCCGTGTAAGAAAAATCTGGCCAAGACGATAGCCAGGGACAAGCCAGTGAGTACTTTGAATGTACTCGCAAACATTATGAACACAGGTATAATATAACAATGATGTGCTGAAAAATAATTTATGCTCATGACGTCGGCCACAAAAGATAAGTAACTCTCGGATGCGTGCAAGCAAGCTATTTATAAAATTGCAATAACATGGTAGTATAAAAACTTATGAAACAAATAAAAAGTAATGCCACAGTCGGGCGTCTGAGCGACGCCACATAAAGGGCTTTAAAAGAAATGCCACAGTCGGGCGTCTGAGCGACGCCACATAAAGGGCTTTAAAAGAAATGCCACAGTCGGGCGTCTGAGTGACGCCACATAAAGGGCTTTAAAAGAAATGCCACAGTCGGGCGTCTGAGCGACGCCACATAAAGGGCTTTAAAAGAAATGCCACAGTCGGGCGTCTGAGCGACGCCACATAAAGGGCTTTAAAAGAAATGCCACAGTCGGGCGTCTGAGCGACGCCACATAAAGGGCTTTAAAAGAAATGCCACAGTTGGGCGTCTGAGCGACGCCACAAAAAGGGCTTTAGAAAGAAACAATCATAATGAATATCCCGGAGGTAGAACCATCCCAGAGATATTCGGTAATAACAATAATATCATGGGTTAGTCAACAATAATAATAATCATCATAGATATCACAAGTCACGAGTAGTAATTCCATTTCCTGGTTAACAGTTTCACCTCCGAAGACCGACACTAAGACCGACACCTGACCCATCCCAGACTGTAATCCTTAACCATGGACACGGCTATTCGAATAGGTTTATTCTCTGCAGAGGGTGTACTCTTTACCCACGAGTAACGGATTTCTTTAGTCCATCGGGACTAATTCCATCTACGGTCTTTTTGTTGAAAACACACCTAACTTGCACACACCAGCTTATCACACACGTGTCTGGAATCACCCACGACACCTGTTAAGCAAACTCTAAGTGGGGAGGCTACAACCTCGCGTAGCATGGGATCAAATTTATATCGCACGCTCTAAGGGGTGGCCTCCCCTCTCGGTCCCAACCGGAAACACCCATGCTCCCGGACCAGGTGGCCTGCCTACCAGTTACAACCAGTATCTTCCACCATGGCCTCTCTGTACGGTGTGTGCTAGAAAGAGGTTGACAACTTACTGAACCGTACTCTACTTGCTGTAGAGACGAGTGGTAGTACGAAACAGGTATGGGGGTTACTGGAACAAGACTCGATCTACGGTCGACTCAGGAGGTTCAAGTATTCCCTGCATGATTAGCATAACAAATATATTTCATCCAACAGAGTCACCTCTCACATCACCTTACCATGCCATACCAGACATAACCGTCCCGACGGAGACCGGCGACAAACTCATACCTACCCAAGGCAGAGGTTTTCCCGGTTTCCTGCCGGTATGCATGCAAGGCACGTGAGGGTGATTATCATCACAAGTGTGTTCATTTCCAACAGCATGGAAATCAATAACATGCACCCATGCATATGATCATGTCACATGAAATAACAAGTCCTTCGAAATGCGGTGGTGTTATAAATGCATCAACGATCACTCCAAAATTATTATGCCGGGGTTCAGAATGCTTGCCTTCAATGTGTGGAAAGGCAGGGTGCTCTCCAAACTTTTGAAAGTTTCTTCTCTCTCCCAAAAATCCTATTTGAAAATATATTTGAATTAACACACATTTCAAAAACAGAACCAAAAAGTTGTTTAAATTTTTTTTCAAATAAATCTTAAAATAAACTAGATCAAATTTGAAGAAGGTAGGAAAAAGAATCAACTCATTTGGACTTATATTTAAAAAGTTATAGCTAGTCAAAGTTTTGGTCAAAAATCTGTTTTTAAATAAAACAGAAAAAGAAAACGTTTCGGAGGGGAATACGCTTTCGGAGCGGGGAAAGCGTACTAGGGATAATACGCCTTCACTTAATCTCACGTGGACAGCGCGGGGTGTCGCTGACAGTAGGCCCGCCTGGCCCACTGGTCATGTTTGACCAGTCGCCGCGCGTCGTCTCCCTCCTCTGTCCGAGCGGAGTGGGGCTCCGGCGATCGTCGCCGGCGTTTGGCTGCTCCTAGCGGGCTCCAGAGGTTAGGGATGGATCCGCACGGCCGGAGCGGTTCTCCCGGTGGTCGTGGGGTTGTCAGAGGTGGAGGGAGCTGCCGGCGGCGAGCTCCGCGGCGGAGGAAAGTTTCGGTGGCGAAGTGACTATGTGGCGGCGATGGTTCCCGATCAAAATCAAGTAGTGGGTTGGGTTCACAGGCGGATGAGGAAGTTCCTGGCGAAGAGAACGGAGAGGGGGAGGTGCTGGAGGTGCCGGATTGGCCGGGGCGGTGGCGGCGGCAGGAGTTGCCGGAGATGATGAAGAAGACCTCCCCGGGTCGAATGCGAGGCAGGGGAGCGCCATGGGGATAGCATGAGGTCGCGTGCGTGCTCAGAGGGGCTCGGGGTTTCCATTTATAGCACACCGAGGTCGGTCCCGCGGCGGTGGGGATAAGCTCTCCGGCGAACCGCCTCTCTGTAGCTAGGGCGACGTGGCGGCGACGAACGCTAGCGGACACCCGTGTGGATGAGCTCGGGCTGTGCCGGGGCCAGGTGGCGAGCCGGGGTGGCTTGGGCGGTGCTGAACGGAGCAGGGGCTGTCGAGCGGCGGCGGCGGCTAGCTCTTGGCCTGCCGGGCACGGCGGGGGCTGCTTGGCGCGTTGCTGCGAGGAGGGGAGCGCGTGGCGTGGTGCTGCAGAGCGGGCCAAAGCCGTGGGGGCCAGTGTGTCGGCTCGGGCGCGCGGCTGCAATACGCGCGCTCTGGGCGCGTCCAGTGCACGCACACCAGGTGTTCGACACAATGCCGAGGCATGCTACAGGTTGCAGGTGAGGATGGGATTTACCAGATCGAGGTTAGGAGCAACGGGGAGTCTAGTGGACATGCTGGTCTGATCAGAGGTGCAAGTTCACAGTGCAATGCCACACTCATGTCAGAACTGGTCATGCTCTCCAGGTGTTTGGCAAAATGCCATCTGCACTTAGGCAGGTCTTGGGGTGGCCAAAAACTCCAGAAGGGGGTCTCTTTAGATGCAAAAGAGAGTGGTGAGGTTAGTTGGACAAAAGGGGAAACTTGCTAGTGCAAGTTTTACAAAACTACATTTCTGGACAGGAAATAAATAGCATTATTCCATGAACCAAAAGTGATCTAAATGGTGCATGCTCCTGGACTTAAGGGTTTAACATGGGGGACTACAAGTAGGAGAAATAATTAAGGGTATAGGAGCAACTAAGATGGTGGTTGCTGTACAAATCCTCAAGTTGGTCCAGAATGGAAATGAGGTTGATTCACTCAAATTTTTCAAAGAACATAATTAGGTTTTTGCACAAAGTGAAACAATAGGCTCCTACTGACCTCCCTTAATTTTGGTAGAAGTTTTAAAGAAATATTTAAATGGGTTGCAGTGCAAAATGCACTCTGGACCAGAGAAGAAAAATTGAGAGTAGGGCTCAAAATATTTCATGAATGAAATATATTTTTGCATAAAAGTGATTTAAAAACATCACAAGACATCTCCAAATTTTTGTGGAAATTTTAAGTGAATCTATCAAATGGTTGTAGTTCAAATATGGTCATTTAACCTTGAAAACCCTTTTCAAGAAAATAAAGATCAAGCAACTTAATTATTTAATTAGTTACACTGATAACAGGAAAGTTTTTCTTGAGAGGTTAAACAAGTCCAACAACATTTTTGAAAAGTTTTCTTTTTGGGAAAAACTCATCATAACAGGGAAGGAAATGATTTAAACAAAAATCAAAAAGGAGCTCAAAAATTCAAAGTTTTAAATCCTGGCAAAATTTTATTCCCTTAAAACAAGGCCAAAATTTTGGGGTGTCACAATACTAACCCCCTTAAGAAAAATCTCGTCCTCGAGATTTGCTAAAAGCGGTGTTAAGAGAATAAAGACGTGGCTACAGTGAGAGGGCAATAAGTGGTGAAAAACCACAGTGTGAAAACTGGTGCCGCGTGGAAAAGTCCACGGTTCGTGACAAAAACGGGTGATTACTATGCTGGATATAAATTTAGGATAACTCCTAAATTTAGATATACGCTGGTCGCACCCGAGAGCACAGTGCTCTCTCTGGCTGACAGGTGGACCCGGGGTCCACTGTCAGTCTCCTCTTCTTCTCCCTCTGGACCTTTCTTCCTCCTCTCTCCCGCGCGCTTTCTCCACCGGCGACGCCTAGTGCGTAGGGCATTTAGGCCGTACCGTGGTAGTGCGCGGCGTGCTAGCTGTCGGTGCAGCGTGCACTCACCTCGCGGGCCAGCGCGCTGTCGGCACTGCTCGCGGATTCGACTCCGAACACCGGCGATCGGCGACGAGCGGCGTTGGTGGACTTCGCCCACCGTACACCAAGCTCGAGCTATAAAAACGGCTGGGGTGCCTCTCTTCTTCCTCACATCTGGCCTCACTTCTCCTCCTCCTTTCTCCATTACTGCTTACGGGAGCTCGGTCGAGGCTCTAATGGCGGAGGCGATGCCGGACTGGTTTGTGATCCTGATATGCGGAGGGCTAGCGACGTTGCTGGGGCTCTCTGTGCTCCTGTGCGCGATGATCTTCGACGAGTATCGCGATGCTGCGGCTCGGGTGTTGGTTCCCCGCGGTGGTGGTGATCATGAGGAGTAGATGGAGTGTGCCGGGTGCTAACTGTAGTTAAGGGGGTGAGGGATTAGCTGGATGTAACACCGTTGCAAAGTTTTGCAAACAGTGTATGTGTCCGAATGATTAAGGTTGTGAGTCTGCTCGTGGTGCTGAGTGAAAATTAAATAATCCTCGTCGTGAGAAAGTGTAGATGTAGCAACTCAGGGAAAAGAAAATCTCACTCCAGGGTTTCGCGAGGGGAAAACAGTTACTTTAAAGAAGCGTAAACCACAACAAAACTACACACATGAGCAGAAGCCAAATAATTAACTTGTCGTACAAACTCAGGGTATCACGCATAAGTCACATACATAAATAAATGCTGCAAGGGACAAATACAATAGTGACGTCTAAAATGAAAATGGTAACTGGGCGGGGTCCTGATAAAATGTCTCTGGTAAAGGAATACATTCTTCTTCAATTGGAGGCAGTGGATTGACCAGTCGATGTATGCGTCTCTCTGTGTCGGGTCTCAGTGGTCTGCCGATGGCAATCTGAGGATTTAAACCTGCGAGGCTCTGGAGATAATCCATCACTCGCTGGTTTAAATGCTCTTGAGCAATAATGTACTGGATAAGGTTGGCCAGAACTGGGTCTCTCTCAATACGTCCACCGGGAAAAGACGTTACTTCTCCGGGTGCTGCACGACTCGGAAAGTAATAATATCCTCGTTCGTGGGCATAGGGTACTGCGGATCGAAGACGAGCAATCGCTTCTTTCGCAGCAGCCTCTATGGCCAAGCGTGGGGTTGGCATAGATTTCCCCACGAAGGAAACTTCTATTGGATCTTGGTTGGGGTCTACAGGGGGAATGTGTACTGCTGCCCAATATTCTGAGGTGGATGGGGTGATCCTTGATTTGAACAGCTCGTACTGGGGTGGCTGGGTAGAACCCATGGTACTGCGGGTAAAATCCCACAATATTTTGACAAAGCTACCTGGGGTTGCATCTGGGGTTCTCAGATGAATGCTGGGGTTCGGCATGACAGGAAGAAGCGTGAGTGTTGTGCGCAAAGTGAGGGTTGCTGGGTAAGGTCACAAGGTGGCCTTTATATAGAAATGGAGCCGGACCGTTTTACCGTGGTGAAAAGTAATAAATTTGCCAGCTTGGCTCCAAAGGTCAGGTCAGTGTCAGAGATACACATATCTCATAAAGAGGTGTGTTACTGTGGTTGTTGTCGGGCTGGTTTTGGTAGTTGTGCCCGGAAGAATATGCAGCTATGCGCTGACCAAACATGCAAGGCTATTATTAAAACAGAGGCACAAAGACAGGCTGCGTTAATATATGCGGTCGCATGATTACAAAGCGAGGATACATTGAAACTTGGTACTACTCATACGGCTCAGTCTACCTCGTTTATGTCTAAACGGGCGTGCCTGGCGGATGTCGAGGCTTCTCCACGTGTCTCTCTGCCGGGATTAGTCAGAGATGGCGGAGGAACTGCAGGGTCGGGGTAGTGATGATGACCATCACGGGGATTGTTGGCCACAACCCCGTTGGAGTGTGCTCCCAATATGCGACGAAGCACTTCTGGGGTTATCGCAGCACCTTGGCCGATGGCTGGGGCAGATCTCGGGGTCTCAATTGGTTGTCCAAACAGCACGACTGGGTTGTCGGTGTTGGGCTCGTTTTCTTCTCTCGCCGGGGCTCGACGAACCAGCTCTCCACGAGCTGCTATTAGATCAATAGTGATCTGGTCGAATAGTGCCTCTAGTGCACTTACATAGCGCACTAGGTGCAATAATGCGGGGTCCGTCTCATGGTCTCCATTGGCGACTTGGGGTGGTCTACCATACCCTTCACGTCTGGGATAGTAGTGGAACGAGCGACAGTTAACTCTGGGCGGCAAGTGCCTGAGATGAACTATAGCCTCTCGAGCGGCTAGCTGGATGGCTTGTGGCTCAAAGGAAGTTGTTCTTCCGGTGAACCGGTAGGGGCGCTCGGGTGCTAGACTCCTACCGTAAATGTGCACAGTGGCCCAGAATTGGCAGTCTTCACCGCTCATGGGTCCTTGATACACAACATATTATGGTGGCTCCTCTAACGCGTAGGCACGACGGGTGAGGTTTGCGAGGATGGTCACAAAACCTCCAAGGTTGGTTGCTGTGGTTTCGTTGTGCACTATAGGTCCAGGCATTGTGGCTCGGTTTGGGGGTAGCGGCTGTGCTGTGCTGGTTTGGGGCTAGCGCGTCCCTTTTTATAAGAAAAAGGGGACGGAATATTCCTTCGCACGCTTGCGAGAAAAGACTATTTAGGGGCCGGTCACTGGCGCATGAGTGACAGGTTAGGTTGATAGGTTGGGCACCCACTACCAAAAGTGTTGGGTCACTGTGTGGCTATCTTGCACGAGAAGCTTGGCTGGGGTTTGGCTAAGGTCTAGTGGGTTGGTTTGCCTAAGTTTATTGACCTGGCCAAGATAGGATTAGCCAATGGTCAGCCTGGCTCTGATACCAAGCCTGTCACGACCGGGTTTTCTGGGTAGTAAATTTCCAGAAAAGACTGTCGTGCTCATCAGCCCCAGGATTACTGTTAGCTGATGAGGCTCCATCTTGATACAGAAATTCCAAGCAAAAAAAATACAAAATATGTAGTACAAGACCATTCTGGCCTGTGAGTACAACAAATGCTTTCTAGTGGTTGATGGCAGAAGCGGGTTGTGAAGCATCAGTGTCTCTGGGACTCCATTTCCCACGGGAACAACTGACCAGGTTAAATTCCTATCTTCGCGAGGCTGCTATCTCCATTGAGTGGTTTCCGGGGCTGGCATCGCGTCGCTCCTCTCCGTGTAAGAAAAATCTGGCCAAGACGATAGCCAGGGACAAGCCAGTGAGTACTTTGAATGTACTCGCAAACATTATGAACACAGGTATAATATAACAATGATGTGCTGAAAAATAATTTATGCTCATGACGTCGGCCACAAAAGATAAGTAACTCTCGGATGCGTGCAAGCAAGCTATTTATAAAATTGCAATAACATGGTAGTATAAAAACTTATGAAACAAATAACAAGTAATGCCACAGTCGGGCGTCTGAGCGACGCCACATAAAGGGCTTTAAAAGAAATGCCACAGTCGGGCGTCTGAGCGACGCCACATAAAGGGCTTTAAAAGAAATGCCACAGTCGGGCGTCTGAGCGACGCCACATAAAGGGCTTTAAAAGAAATGCCACAGTCGGGCGTCTGAGCGACGCCACATAAAGGGCTTTAAAAGAAATGCCACAGTCGGGCGTCTGAGCGACGCCACATAAAGGGCTTTAAAAGAAATGCCACAGTCGGGCGTCTGAGCGACGCCACATAAAGGGCTTTAAAAGAAATGCCACAGTTGGGCGTCTGAGCGACGCCACAAAAAGGGCTTTAGAAAGAAACAATCATAATGAATATCCCGGAGGTAGAACCATCCCAGAGATATTCGGTAATAACAATAATATCATGGGTTAGTCAACAATAATAATAATCATCATAGATATCACAAGTCACGAGTAGTAATTCCATTTCCTGGTTAACAGTTTCACCTCCGAAGACCGACACTAAGACCGACACCTGACCCATCCCAGACTGTAATCCTTAACCATGGACACGGCTATTCGAATAGGTTTATTCTCTGCAGAGGGTGTACTCTTTACCCACGAGTAACGGATTTCTTTAGTCCATCGGGACTAATTCCATCTACGATCTTTTTGTTGAAAACACACCTAACTTGCACACACCAGCTTATCACACACGTGTCTGGAATCACCCACGACACCTGTTAAGCAAACTCTAAGTGGGGAGGCTACAACCTCGCGTAGCATGGGATCAAATTTATATCGCGCGCTCTAAGGGGTGGCCTCCCCTCTCGGTCCCAACCGGAAACACCCATGCTCCCGGACCAGGTGGCCTGCCTACCAGTTACAACCAGTATCTTCCACCATGGCCTCTCTGTATGGTGTGTTCTAGAAAGAGGTTGACAACTTACTGAACCGTACTCTACTTGCTGTAGAGACGAGTGGTAGTACGAAACAGGTATGGGGGTTACTGGAACAAGACTCGATCTACGGTCGACTCAGGAGGTTCAAGTATTCCCTGCATGATTAGCATAACAAATATATTTCATCCAACAGAGTCACCTCTCACATCACCTTACCATGCCATACCAGACATAACCGTCCCGACGGAGACCGGCGACAAACTCATACCTACCCAAGGCAGAGGTTTTCCCGGTTTCCTGCCGGTATGCATGCAAGGCACGTGAGGGTGATTATCATCACAAGTGTGTTCATTTCCAACAGCATGGAAATCAATAACATGCACCCATGCATATGATCATGTCACATGAAATAACAAGTCCTTCGAAATGCGGTGGTGTTATAAATGCATCAACGATCACTCCAAAATTATTATGCCGGGGTTCAGAATGCTTGCCTTCAATGTGTGGAAAGGCAGGGTGCTCTCCAAACTTTTGAAAGTTTCTTCTCTCTCCCAAAAATCCTATTTGAAAATATATTTGAATTAACACACATTTCAAAAACAGAACCAAAAAGTTGTTTAAATTTTTTTTTCAAATAAATCTTAAAATAAACTAGATCAAATTTGAAGAAGGTAGGAAAAAGAATCAACTCATTTGGACTTATATTTAAAAAGTTATAGCTAGTCAAAGTTTTGGTCAAAAATCTGTTTTTAAATAAAACAGAAAAAGAAAACGTTTCGGAGGGGAATACGCTTTCGGAGCGGGGAAAGCGTACTAGGGATAATACGCCTTCACTTAATCTCACGTGGACAGCGCGGGGTGTCGCTGACAGTAGGCCCGCCTGGCCCACTGGTCATGTTTGACCAGTCGCCGCGCGTCGTCTCCCTCCTCTGTCCGAGCGGAGTGGGGCTCCGGCGATCGTCGCCGGCGTTTGGCTGCTCCTAGCAGGCTCCAGAGGTTAGGGATGGATCCGCACGGCCGGAGCGGTTCTCCCGGTGGTCGTGGGGTTGTCGGAGGTGGAGGGAGCTGCCGGCGGCGAGCTCCGCGGCGGAGGAAAGTTTCGGTGGCGAAGTGACTATGTGGCGGCGATGGTTCCCGATCAAAATCAAGTAGTGGGTTGGGTTCACAGGCGGATGAGGAAGTTCCTGGCGAAGAGAACGGAGAGGGGGAGGTGCTGGAGGTGCCGGATTGGCCGGGGCGGTGGCGGCGGCAGGAGTTGCCGGAGATGATGAAGAAGACCTCCCCGGGTCGAATGCGAGGCAGGGGAGCGCCATGGGGATAGCATGAGGTCGCGTGCGTGCTCAGAGGGGCTCGGGGTTTCCATTTATAGCACACCGAGGTCGGTCCCGCGGCGGTGGGGATAAGCTCTCCGGCGAACCGCCTCTCTTTAGCTAGGGCGACGTGGCGGCGACGAACGCTAGCGGACACCCGTGTGGATGAGCTCGGGCTGTGCCGGGGCCAGGTGGCGAGCCGGGGTGGCTTGGGCGGTGCTGAACGGAGCAGGGGCTGTCGAGCGGCGGCGGCGGCTAGCTCTTGGCCTGCCGGGCACGGCGGGGGCTGCTTGGCGCGTTGCTGCGAGGAGGGGAGCGCGTGGCGTGGTGCTGCAGAGCGGGCCAAAGCCGTGGGGGCCAGTGTGTCGGCTCGGGCGCGCGGCTGCAATACGCGCGCTCTGGGCGCGTCCAGTGCACGCACACCAGGTGTTCGACACAATGCCGAGGCATGCTACAGGTTGCAGGTGAGGATGGGATTTACCAGATCGAGGTTAGGAGCAACGGGGAGTCTAGTGGACATGCTGGTCTGATCAGAGGTGCAAGTTCACAGTGCAATGCCACACTCATGTCAGAACTGGTCATGCTCTCCAGGTGTTTGGCAAAATGCCATCTGCACTTAGGCAGGTCTTGGGGTGGCCAAAAACTCCAGAAGGGGGTCTCTTTAGATGCAAAAGAGAGTGGTGAGGTTAGTTGGACAAAAGGGGAAACTTGCTAGTGCAAGTTTTACAAAACTACATTTCTGGACAGGAAATAAATAGCATTATTCCATGAACCAAAAGTGATCTAAATGGTGCATGCTCCTGGACTTAAGGGTTTAACATGGGGGACTACAAGTAGGAGAAATAATTAAGGGTATAGGAGCAACTAAGATGGTGGTTGCTGTA
Source organism: Triticum dicoccoides (assembly GCF_002162155.2). NCBI lineage: Eukaryota > Viridiplantae > Streptophyta > Magnoliopsida > Poales > Poaceae > Triticum > Triticum dicoccoides. The sequence continues at coordinate 132,227,418 of NC_041392.1, read as the reverse complement.
CAAATCCTCAAGTTGGTCCAGAATGGAAATGAGGTTGATTCACTCAAATTTTTCAAAGAACATAATTAGGTTTTTGCACAAAGTGAAACAATAGGCTCCTACTGACCTCCCTTAATTTTGGTAGAAGTTTTAAAGAAATATTTAAATGGGTTGCAGTGCAAAATGCACTCTGGACCAGAGAAGAAAAATTGAGAGTAGGGCTCAAAATATTTCATGAATGAAATATATTTTTGCATAAAAGTGATTTAAAAACATCACAAGACATCTCCAAATTTTTGTGGAAATTTTAAGTGAATCTATCAAATGGTTGTAGTTCAAATATGGTCATTTAACCTTGAAAACCCTTTTCAAGAAAATAAAGATCAAGCAACTTAATTATTTAATTAGTTACACTGATAACAGGAAAGTTTTTCTTGAGAGGTTAAACAAGTCCAACAACATTTTTGAAAAGTTTTCTTTTTGGGAAAAACTCATCATAACAGGGAAGGAAATGATTTAAACAAAAATCAAAAAGGAGCTCAAAAATTCAAAGTTTTAAATCCTGGCAAAATTTTATTCCCTTAAAACAAGGCCAAAATTTTGGGGTGTCACATTTACTTCAAAGGTCTTGAGCCAGAGGCCAAAGTGAGGGGTAACCTGGAGGAAGGCCTCGCACACGACAATAAATGTCGTGATATGAAGAAAAGAGTCCGGAGCTAGATCATGGAAGTCTAGCCCGTAATAAAACATCAGACCCCTGACGAAAGGATCCAGAGCAAGGCCTAGACCTCAGAGGAAGTGGGAGACGAACACGATGTTCTCATTGGGTTCGGGGGTGGGAACGGCCTGCCCTCAGGGAGGCAGCCGATGCAAAATCTCGGCGGTCAGATATCTGGCCTCCCTCAACTTTTTGATATCTTCTTCCGTGATTGAGGAAGGCACCCATTGGCCTTGAAAGCTAGATCCGGACATGACTGAAGGTTCGGAGCACCTGACCTGAACTTCCGGCATTTGCGCTTGAGGTGGGGGAAGGATTCGATTAAGCACGGGAGGGAAAAATAAAAGCCTTGTCCCCTTTATAAGGAGGGTGAATATCAAGCGTCCTCTCCGTGTCTGTCTGGACTTGCCTATGATCTAGGAGTCCTAGAAGCGGTTGGGTTACCCACGCCCGCATTGATGAGAATCCCAGAATAAGGGGACACGATCTCTGCTTTAACAAGACGTGCCAAGGAAACCGCCTCGCATGACGCGCTGAGGTGGGATAATAAAACGACTAGGATAAAGGCTTGGCCGTGGTGTGTCACACTACGGAATACGTTAGCAGATTAGATTTGTGTAAATATTATTCTCTCTATAGCAATATGTGGAAACTTATTTTGTAGAGCCAGACACTATCTTTGTGTTCAAAATCTTCTATGAAGTACTTGGAGGAGGAACCCACCTTGCAATGCCGAAGACAATCTGCGCGCCGGACTCGTCGTCATTGAAGCCTGGTTCAGGGGCTACTGAGGGAGTCCTGGATTAGGGGGTGTTCGGATAGCCGGACTATACCTTCAACCGAACTCCTGGACTATGAAGATACAAGATTGAAGACTTCGTCCCGTGTCTGGAAGGGACTTTCCTTGGCGTGGAAGGCAAGCTTGGTGATACGGATATGCAGATCTCCTACCATTGTAACCGACTCTATGTAACCCTAACCTTATCCGGTGTCTGTATAAACCGGAGGGTTTTAGTCCGTAGGACAACGTACACATCAACAATCATACCATAGGCTAGCTTCTAGGGTTTAGCCTCCTCGATCTCGTGCTAGATCTACTCTTGTACTACCCATATCATCAATATTAATCAAGCAGGACGTAGGGTTTTACCTCCATCGAGAGGGCCCGAACCTAGGTAAAACTTCATGTCCCTCGCCTCCTATTACCATCCGGCCTAGACGCACAGTTCGGGACCCTCTACCCGAGATCCGCCGGTTTTGACACCGACAGTGTCCTTCCCGGACTGCTACTTATTTTTCTATTTTTCTAAATATTCCAAAACGGAGAGATATTGCCTTAAAAATTGTTTTGGAGTCGGTTTACTTACCGTACCACATACCTATTCCTTTTCGGAGTCTGAAACGTTCCGGAAAGTGTCCCTTATGTATTCCTCTGGGGTTACGGTTTCAATAATATTGGTTTCAACATTTATGGGATTACCTGAGATATAATGTTTGATTCTTTGACCGTTTACCACCTTCGGATTTGTGCCCTCAAAGTTGTTGATTTTTATGGCACCGGAACGATAGACCTCTTCGATGACGTGGGGGCCTTCCCATTTAGAGAGAAGTTTTCCTGCAAAAAATCTTAAACGAGAGTTGTATAGCAATACATAATCACCTACATTAAACTCACGCTTTTGTATCCTTTTGTCATGCCATCTTTTAACTTTTTCTTTAAACAACTTGGCATTTTCATAAGCTTGGGTTCTCCATTCATCAAGTGAGCTAATATCAAATAACCTCTTCTCACCGGCAAGTTTAAAATCATAGTTGAGCTCTTTAATAGCCCAATATGCCTTGTGTTCTAGTTCGAGAGGTAAGTGACATGCTTTTCCATAAACCATTTTATACGGAGACATACCCATAGGATTTTTGTATGCAGTTCTATAAGCCCATAATGCATCATCAAGTTTCTTAGACCAATTCTTTCTAGACCTATTAACAGTCTTTTGCAAAATTAATTTGAGCTCTCTATTGCTCAATTCTACTTGACCACTAGACTGTGGGTGATAAGGAGATGCAATTCTATGATTAACATCATATTTAGTAAGCATTTTACGGAAATCACCATGAATAAAGTGTGAACCACCATCAGTCATTAAATATCTAGGGACTCCAAACCTCGGGAAAATAACTTCCTTAAGCATTTTAATAGAAGTGTTATGATCAGCACTACTAGTTGGAATAGCTTCTACCCACTTAGTAACATAATCAACAGCAACTAGAATATGTGTGTATCCATTAGAGGCAGGAAAAGGTCCCATATAATCAAAGCCCCAAACATCAAACAGTTCAATAACAAGAGAATAATTCATAGGCATTTCTTGACGTCTACTAATATTACCAATTCTTTGACATTCATCACAAGACAGGACAAACTTACGGGCATCCTTGAAGAGAGTAGGCCAATAAAAACCAGATTGCAATACCTTATGTGCAGTTCTATCTCCAGCTTGGTGTCCTCCATAAGACTCGGAATGACACTTGCGTAGGTTCTGTTCCTGTTCATGCTCTAGTACACAACGTCTAATAACACCATCTACTCCTTTATAAAGATGTGGGTCATCCCAAAAGTAATGTCTCAAGTCATAGAAAAACTTTTTCTTTTGCTAGTATGTGAAGCTAGGTGGTATAAACTTAGCAACAATATAATTAGCATAATCAGCATACCATGGAGTACTACGAGAAGTACTTATAACATTTAATTGTTCATCAGGAAAGTCATCATTAATAGGTAGTGGGTCATCAAGAATATTTTCTAACCTAGACAAGTTGTCTGCAACGGGGTTCTCAGCTCCCTTTTTATCAACAATATTCAAATCAAATTCTTGTAGCAAGATAACCCATCTAATAAGTCTAGGTTTAGCATCTTTCTTTTCCATAAGATATTTAATAGCAGCATGATCAGTGTGAATAGTTACTTTAGAATCAACAATATAAGAGCTGAACTTATCACAAGCAAATACAACTGCTAAAAGCTCTTTTTCAGTAGTAGCATAATTTCTTTGAGCATTATCTAGAGTCTTACTAGCATAATGAATAACATTTAATTTCTTATCAACTCTTTGCCCTAGAACAGCACCTACAGCATAATCACTAGCATCACACATAATTTCGAAGGGTAAATTCCAATCAGGTGGCTGAACAACAGGTGCAGAGAATAATGCTTTCTTAAGTATTTCAAATGCTTCTACACAATCATCATCAAAGACAAATGGTATATCTTTTTGCAATAAATTAGTCAAAGGCCGAGAAATTTTTGAGAAGTCCTTAATGAACCTCCTGTAAAATCCCGCGTGACCAAGGAAACTTCTTATACCTTTGATGTCCTTGGGACATGGCATCTTTTCAATAGCATCAACCTTGGCTTTATCAACTTCAATACCTCTTTCAGAAACTTTGTGCCCCAAGACAATACCTTCATTAACCATAAAGTGGCACCTTTCCCTATTCAAGACAAGATTAGTTTCTTCACATCTCTGCAAAACTCGATCAAGATTGCTCAAGCAATCATCAAAAGAGGAACCATAGATGGAAAAGTCGTCCATGAAAACCTCACAAATCTTTTCACAAAAGTCAGAGAATATAGCCATCATGCATCTTTGAAAGGTAGCAGGTACATTACATAAACCAAAAGGCATACGTCTATAAGCAAAAGTACCAAAAGGGCATGTAAAAGTAGTCTTTGATTGATCTCTAGCCGACACAGGTATTTGAGAGAATCCAGAATAACCATCTAGAAAGCAATAGTGTGTATGTTTGCATAATCTTTCTAGTATTTGATCAATAAAAGGTAAGGCGTAATGATCTTTCTTAGTAGCTTTATTTAATTTGCAGAAATCAATTACCATCCTATAACCTGTGATAATTCTTTGTGGAATCAATTCATCTTTATCATTAGGAACAACAGTAATACCTCCCTTCTTAGGGACACAATGGACAGGACTTACCCACTCACTATCAGCAACAGGATAAATTATACCTGCCTCTAGAAGCTTGAGTATTTCTTTTCTTACCACCTCTTTCATTTTAGGATTCAGACGTCGTTGAGGATCACGAACTGGTTTGCCATCTGCTTCTAAATTTATTTTATGTTGACATAGAGTGGGACTAATGCCCTTAAGATCATCAAGAGTATATCCAATAGCAGCACGATGCTTCTTCAGAGTTTTCAATAATCTTTCTTCTTCATGCTCTGAAAGGTTAGCACTAATAATAACAGGATATATCTTCTTTTCATCAAGATAAGCATATTTAAGATTATCAGGCAACGGTTTAAGCTCAAACACGGGATCACCCTCGGGTGGAGGAGGATCCCCAAAAAATTCAACAGGCAAATTATGATGCAGAATAGGTTCCTGTTTAAAGAATACTTCATCTATTTCCCTTCTTTCATTCATGAACATACCATTTTCATGTTCTAGCAAATAGTGTTCTAAAGGATCACTAGGAGGTACGGCAATAGAAGCAAGACCAATAATTTCATCCTTACTAGGTAATTCTTCCTCGCGATGTTGTTTACTAAATTTAGAGAAATTAAACTCATGAACCATATCATCCAAGCCAATAGTAACAACATTCTTTTCGCAATCTAATGGGACAAAATCTATCTTGCGGAGAAGAACAAGAAAATCAGCAGGATATTTAGTTTTCCCACACAAGACTTCAACATCTCTAACAATTCCAATTGGTGAAATAGTATCTCTATTGGCAAGTTTAATTGTGACATCAGTACCTTCTAACTCAGCAGGTGCAATTTCATTCTTAATTTCTTCATATAAAGTATGCGGTATAACACTAGCACTTGCACCCATGTCACATAAGCCATGAGAACAATGATCTCCTATTTTAACAGAAATAGCAAGCACGCCTACCACATGTCTATGTTTATCTTTAGCACAAGGTTTAGCAATTCTAGCAGTTTCACCTTCGAACTGAATAACATGCCCATCAATATTATCAGACAAGAGATCTTTAACAATAGCAATATTAGGTTCTACTTTAACTTTCTCAGGAGGTGTATAAGTTCTAATATTGCTTTTACGAACAACAGTTGAAGCTTTAGCATGATCCTTTATTCTAACAGGGAAAGGTGGTTTCTCAACATAAGAAGTAGGAACAATAGGATCATTATAAGTGACAGTCTTTTCTTCAACTTTAATAGGTGCAGCTACTTTTACTTCTATGGGAGGATGATATTTAAACCACTTCTCCTTAGGGAGATCAACATAAGTAGCAAAAGATTCATAGAAAGAAGCTACTATCTCAGAGTCAAGTCCATATTTAGTGCTAAACTTACGGAAAATATCGGTGTCCATAAAAGATTTAACACAATCAAACTTAGGTGTCATACCTGACTCCTTACCTTCATCGAGGTCCCAATCTTCAGAGTTGCGTTTAATTCTATCCAATAAATTCCATCTGAATTCAATAGTCTTCATCATAAAAGAGCCAACACAAGAAGTATCGAGCATGGTGCGATTGTTTTCAGAAAGCCGAGCATAAAAACTTTGCATAATTATTTCTCTCAAGAGCTCATGATTGGGACATGAATATAACATTGATTTAGGCCTCCCCCAAGCTTGACCGATGCTTTCTCCTTCGCAAGGCCAGAAATTATATATATAATTGCGATCACGATGAACAAGATGCATAGGGTAATACTTTTGATGAAATTCCAACTTCAATCTTTTATAGTCCCATGATCTCATATCATCACATAGCCTATACCATATCAATGCGCCTCCCTTCAAAGATAAAGGGCATACCTTCTTCTTAGCAACATCATCGGGTATACCTGCAAGCTTAAATAATCCACAAACTTCATCCACATATATTAAGTGCTCATCAGGATGCTTTGTTCCATCTCCTGTAAAAGGGTTAGCTAGCAGTTTTTCCATCATACCCGAAGGAAATTAAAAAGGAGTTTCATTTTCAATAGGTTCAGTAGGTTGAGGAGCAACTCTTTGCTCTACTGGACGGGGTGACGATATCCCGAACAAGCCCCTCAGAGAATTACTTTCCATAGTAACAAGTGACAGTAAATTTCAGCACACTATATAAATTTTTCCTTACCAAATTCCACCTACCAAAGGCGCTACACTCCCCGGCAACGGCGCCAGAAAAGAGTCTTGATGACCCACAAGTATAGGGGATCTATCGTAGTCCTTTCGATAAGTAAGAGTGTCGAACCCAGCGAGGAGCAGAAAGAAATGATAAGCGGTTTTCAGCAAGGTATTCTCTGCAAGTACTGACATAAGTGGTAACAGATAGTTTTGTGATAAGATAGATTGTAACAATCAACAAGTAACAAAATTAAGTAAAGTGCAGCAAGGTGGCCCAATCCTTTTGTAGAAAAGGACAAGCCGGAACAAACTCTTATATTAGGAAAAGCGCTACCGAGGACACATGGGAATATCGTCAAGCTAGTTTTCATCACGTTCATATGATTCGTGTTCGATACTTTCATAATTTGATATGTGGGTGGACCGGTGCTTGGGTGCTGTTCTTACTTGAACAAGCATCCCACTTATGATTAACCTCTATTGCAAGCATCCGCAACTACAACAAAAGTATTAAGGTAAACCTAACCATAGCATGAAACATGTGGATCCAAATCAGCCCCTTACGAAGCAACGCATAAACTGGGGTTTAAACTTCTGTCACTCTAGCAACCCATCATCTACTTATTACTTCCCAATGCCTTCCTCTAGGCCCAAATAATGGTGAAGTGTTATGTAGTCGACGTTCACATAACACCACTAGAGGCTAGACAACATACATCTTATCAAAATATCAAACGAATACCAAATTCACATGACTACTCATAGCAAGACTTCTCCCTTGTCCTCAGGAACAAACGTAATTACTCACAAAGCATATTCATGTTCATAATCAAAGGGGTAATAATATGCATATAGGATCTAAACATATGATCTTCCACCAATTAAACCAACTAGCATCAACTACAAGGAATAATCAACACTACTAGCAACCTACTAGCACCAATCCCGGACTTTGAGACAAGAATTGGATACAAGAGATGAACTAGGGTTTGGAGATGAGATGGTGCTGGTGAAGATGTTGATGGAGATTGCCCTCTCCTGATGAGATGAGCGTTGGTGATGACGATGGTGATGATTTCCCCCTCCCGGAGGGAAGTATCCCCGGCAGAACAGCTCTACCGGAGCTCTAGATTGGATCCGCCAAGGTTCCGCCTCGTGGCGGCGGAGTCTCGTCCCGAAAAGTTCCTCCTTACTTTTTTTCTCATTGAAAGACCTCATATAGGAGAAGATGGACGTGGAGAGCCACCAAGGGGCCCACGAGGTAGGGGGCGCGCCCTAGGGGGGCGCCCCCACCCTCATGAGAAGGGTGTGGGCCCCCTGGCCTTCATCTTTCGCGAGGATTTTTCTTTATTTATTTTAAGATGTTTCATGAAGTTTCAGGACTTTTGGAGTTGCGCAGAATAGATCTCTAATATATGCTCCTTTTCCAGCCCAGAATTCCAGCTGCCGGCATTCTCCCTCCTTATGTAAACCTTGTAAAATAAGAGAGAATAGCCATAAGTATTGTGACATAAAGTGAAATAACAGTCCATAATGCAATAAATGTCGATATAAAAGCATGATGCAAAATGGACGTATCATTGTCTTCTACGGAAGATAGCAATTTTTCGAGTTCCCAACCGCTCTTGGAATTACAACAACTATCAAGTTGTTGCTATCTTCGACAAGGTTGTTGCCATCCTTCGTTGTTCGACTCGATGGATATTGCTCAAAAATCAGTTTCTGTACACGGATGAGTACTGTGATGCAATTCAATACGAGGGCCTTGTGTTTGCTACCACCACTCGTGGCACTATTTTTGCATGGCATCCTAGTAGTTTCGGTACGTTTGTCTTCCACCGTAATTATAATTGTTTCATCCACATGCATGCGGGTTAGCAAGTTTCCCTTTACTAATTAACATTCTTCTTGTGTTTCCAAGGTCCTGTGAACATCCCACCACCTATACTTGAAAAAAATTATAACCAAGGGGGAGATGCCGATGGTGATGATCACGAGCAGAGCCCATATACTCTGTGGCGCCTGGCAACTAATTCCGATGGATCACCTCTTCTTGTGTGTATACAGCCCACTGATGATGTTACTGCTAAGGAAGCAGGTGTCTCCCATGGTCGCACTCTCCGGACCTATTCCAACACCCGTTGGATGGTATTCGGGATGGATACTAGTGTGCTAGTGCCAACTCCTCCCTGGCACAGAATTGATAGTCTTGGAGAAAACTCGCTCTTCCTTGGACAAAACTATCCGATGATGGTGAAAGGCGATCCAACTGCTGTTGACACATTTATGAGAAGCAACTGTGTCTATACCTTGGACATTTGGGTGGTTCCCTACTGAGGGAGTCCTGGATTAGGGGGTGTCCGGATGGCCGGACTATACCTTCAGCCGGACTCCTAGACTATGAAGATACAAGATTGAAGACTTCGTCCCGTGTCCGGAAGGGACTTTCCTTGGCGTGGAAGGCAAGCTTGGCGATACGGATATTCAGATCTCCTACCATTGTAACCGACTCTATGTAACCCTAACCCTATCCGGTGTCTATATAAACCGGAGGGTTTTACTCCGTAGGACAACATACACATCAACAATCATACCATAGGCTAGCTTCTAGGGTTTAGCCTCTCTGATCTCGTGGTAGATCAACTCTTGTAATACCCATACCATCAATACTAATCAAGCGGGACGTAGGGTTTTACCTCCATCGAGAGGGCCCGAACCTGGGTAAAACTTCGTGTCCCCTGCCTCCTGTTACCATCCGGCCTAGACGCACAGTTCGGGACCCCCTACCCGAGATCCGCCGGTTTTGACACCGACATTGGTGCTTTCATTGGGAGTTCCTCTGTGCCGTCGCCATCAGGCTCGATGGCTCCTACGATCTTCAACAAGGATGCAGTCCAGGGTGAGACCTTCCTCCCTGGACAGATCTTCGTCTTCGGCGGCTTCACACTGCGGGCCAATTCACTTGGCCATCTGGAGCAGATCGAAAGCTACGCCCCTGGCCGTCAGGTCAGATTCGAAAGTTTTAACTACACGGCAGACATCCGCGGGGACTTGATCTTCGACGGATTCGAGCCACTACCGAGTGCGCCGCACTGTCCCGACGAGCATGATCTAGCTCTGCCACCGAACAGTGCCCTGGAAGCCGCACCCGCATCGGCTCCGGTCCCTAATTCGGAGCCAACTGCCCTGATCGAGGATGGGCAGTTGGATGCCACCTCGGGGGCTGCGATTCCAACGGCGATTGAGCCGAACTCCAGTCCCGCACTCCGCGAGACTCATGACTCCAAGGAGCCGGACTCCTTTCCGGACTCCGAACCCTCCACGCCCCGGCCTATCGAATCTGATTGGGTGCCGATCATGGAGTTCACTGCTACAGACATCTTTCAGCACTTGCCTTTTGGCGATATTCTGAAGTCACTGAAGTCTCTCTCTTTATCAGGAGAGCCCTGGCCGGACTACGGCCAGCGAGGTTGGGATTCGGACGATGAAGAAATTCAAAGCCCACCCACCACCCACTTTGTAGCCACTATCGACGACTTAACCGACATGCTCGACTTCGACTATGAAGACATCGATGGTATGGACGCCGATGAAGGAGATAATGAAGAACCAGCGCCTACTAGGCCCTGAAAAGCAACCTCGTCGTATGACATATACATGGTGGACACCCCAAAAGAGGGAGATGGCGATGAACAGCAGAGGATGACCCCTCCAAGAAACAGCCTAAGCGCCGACGTCAGCGGCGCCGCTCAAAATCCCGCCAAAACAAACACGGTGATTCCAGCACGGGAGATAATAATACTCCGGAAAGCGCTGAAGAAAACCCCCTCCAGCAAGATTTAGCACAGGAGGATGGAGAAACCAGCCCTCATGAGAGAGCGGCAGACAGAGAGGTCGAGGACGATAATTATATGCCTCCCTCCGAAGACGAGGCAAGCCTCGACGATGACGAATTCGTCGTGCCAGAGGATCCTGTCGAGAAAGAGCGTTTTCAACGCAGGCTTATGGCCACGGCAAGAAGCCTCAAGAAAAAACAGCAACAGCTCAGAGCTGATCAAGATTTGCTAGTTGACAGATGGACTGAAGTCCTTGCGGCCGAAGAGCATAAACTCAAACGCCCCTCCAAGAGTTACCCAAATCGTAGGTTGCTACCCCAATTAGAGGAGGAAGCACTCGATGCGGCCGACCGGCCACCTCGTGGCCGCGACAGAGAGGCCTCTCGGCCCTCCACTCAAGCTGCACCCCGTACCAAGGCACGGGACTATGCGCCGGACTTACGAGATATGTTGGAGGACAAGGCTAAACAAACAAGATCGATCTACGGATCGCGTGGGCGCCCCACGGCTCAAGACGGCATCCGTCACGCCGGCCACAAATTCGGTAGGGCCGAACACAGTAGACAAGGCTCACTGGAGCTACGTCATGATATATCCCAGTACAGAGGCGCCACACACCCACTCTGCTTCACAGACAAAATAATGGATCATCAAATCCCCGAGGGTTTCAAACCCGTAAACATCGAATCATATGATGGCACAACAGATCCTGCGGTATGGATTGAGGATTATCTCCTTCATATCCATATGGCCCGCGGCAACGATTTCCACGCCATCAAATACCTCCCACTCAAGCTTAAAGGACCAGCTCGGCATTGGCTTAACAGCTTGCCAACAGGATCATTCAGTTGTTGGGAGGACCTGGAAGCCGCATTCCTCGACAATTTCCAGGGCACTTATGTGCGACCCCCAGACGCCGATGACCTAAGCCACGTAATTCAGCAGCCAGATGAATCGGCCAGGCAATTCTGGACACGGTTCTTAACAAAGAAAAATCAAATAGTCGACTGTCTGGACGCTGAGGCCCTAGCAGCCTTCAAGCACAATATCCGTGACGAGTGGCTAGCCCGGCACCTTGGACAGGAAAAGCCGAAATCTATGGCAGCACTCACGACACTCATGACCCGCTTTTGCATGGGAGAAGACAACTGGCTTGCTCGTAGCAACAATATAACCAAAAACCCTGGTAATTCAGACACTAGGGACAGTGGTGGCAGGTCGCGTCGAACCAAGCAGAAGCGCCGCATTAACGGCGACAATGCTGAGGATACGGCAGTTAATGCCGGATTCAGAGGCTCTAAATCCGGTCAGCGGAAGAAGCCATTCAAAAGGAATCCTAGGGGCCCATCCAGTTTGGACCGAATACTCGACCGCTTATGCCAGATACATGGCACCCCCGAAAAGCCGGCCAATCACACCAACAGGGATTGTTGGGTGTTCAAGCAGGCAGGCAAGCTCAACACCGAAAACGAAGACAAGGGGCTGCATAGCAATGACAACGAGGAGCCCCGGCCGCCGAACAACAGGGGACAGAAGGGTTTTCCCCCACAAGTGCGGATGGTGAACATGATATACGCAACCCACATCCCCAAGCGGGAGCGGAAGTGCGCGTTAAGGGACGTATACACGATAGAGCCAGTCGCCCCAAAGTTCAACCCATGGTCCTCCTGCCCGATCACCTTTGATCGAAGGGACCACCCCACTAGCACCCGTCACGGTGGCTTCGCCGCATTGGTTCTAGACCCAATTATTGACAGATTTCATCTCACTAGAGTCCTTATGGACGGTGGCAGCAGCCTGAACCTGCTTTACCAGGATACAGTGCGGAAAATGGCCATAGATCCCTCGAGGATTAAGCCCACCAAAACGACCTTTAAAGGCGTAATACCAGGTGTAGAGGCCAACTGTACAGGCTCAGTCACACTTGAAGTGGTCTTCGGATCTCTAGATAATTTCCGAAGCAAGGAGTTAATCTTCGACATAGTCCCGTTTCGCAGTGGTTACCACGCACTGCTCGGGCGAACCGCATATGCTAAGTTCAATGCGGTACCGCATTACGCATACCTTAAGCTCAAGATGCCAGGCCCTCGAGGAGTAATTACGGTCAATGGAAACACCGAACACTCCCTCCGAACGGAGGAACACATGGCGGCCCTTGCGGCGGAAGTTCAAAGCAGCCTCTTTAGGCAGTTCCCCAGTCCGGACACTAAACGACCGGACACCGTCAAGCGCGCCTGGAGTAACCTACAACAAGACCGCCTGGCACGATCCGAGCAGGCGTAGCAATGCGGCCCCAACCCCAACCCTCGCAAAAAGGCGACGCCAGTACTTCGCGTACATAACTACTCTCTAGAGATACCATGGGCACAGGGGAAGGGGCACCATCACGGCACGCCCAAAACACGGCTTCAACCGTACCAGGGGCTGCTGATTTTTAAATTTTCTCTTACTTTCAGGACTCCACTCTTTGGAAGGCCTGTTCGGCAGTTCAATTACCGCACGAACGATGCAAGAACCAGGGAAGCAGACAAGCCGCGCCGCATTACGGAACTCCTAGGTGGTCTCTATCACGAGCAGTATACCTGTTTCGCATATTATTCCGTAGCTTGCCCCTGGAGCAGACACGCTACATAGTCCAACCTTTTGCTTATCGCATTATTTGTATCGTTCTGCTTTGATCGCGGCTCTTTTTAATAAACAATGCATAGCTTTTGTCTATTTTTGCATTACCCTTTTTTTATATTTATATATGTTCCTTAACGACATGTCGCACCCGTACACTTTGGTACGGCCAAAATACGCCAGGGGCTTCAGTACCCCTCAACATGGTGTGAGAAGTCTGAACACTTCAACAAGTGCGGCACCCCGAACTTATAGCATTATATGCATCAGCTCCGAATCATGTCTTGGGTCAATAGTTGGGTTTGCCCGGCTCCTATGTTTTGGTGCCTTACGTTCCGCTATATCGGCTAAGGTAGCACTAGGAGAACCACTGCGATTGTGCCCCGGTTGAGCTGGGTCGAGCACCTCAGTGGAGAAAGCTAAAACTGACCGTCATGATGAGGCGAGAGCTGGTCGCTGTTCGAGAGGTATTTTCGAGTCCTTAAAGACTTATGCCGCTTAGGGCGAGGAGCCGACTCTGTCCGGCCAAGGCGTGGATAGCTCCCCAAACTCGGTCTTCCGAATACCAGGGGCTTCGTCGAAATTTAAAATTATAGAATTCTATGGCTAAGTGAGAGTGTTCACGCATTATAGTCCGATTACCTTGTTCGTTGGGCTGAGCGCCTCCCTTGAAGGACCCAAACATGGGAAAAAGAGCCCTCAGGTTTATCCCCAAACACCCCAGCACTAGCGGCACGGGGGCAGAAGCCGACGAGTCGCCATCTCTCAAAATTGATAAACAGCCGCACAGAAGGTAATATTTTAAATTCTAACAGCATTGCTTAAGCGCATATGAACAAGTTTTCAGTGCACAGGATAAAACGAGCGAGTTTTACTCAAAAATTACATCCATAGAACATTCCTCCGCCACAAGGCGGGCACCCTTCAGAACATCATTATAATAATTTTCGGGCTTGCGATGATCTTTCCCCGGCGGTGGCCCATCCTTCACAAGCTTCTCAGCATCCAGCTTTCCCCAGTGCACCTTTGCACGGGCAAGGGCCCTACGGGCACCTTCAATGCAGACAGAGCGCTTGATGACTTCGAGCCTCGGACAGGCCTCCACCAGCCGCCGCACCAACCCGAAATAGCTCCCAGGCTGAGCCTCTCCAGGCCACAGCCGAACTATGAGGCCCTTCATGGCCTGTTCCGCTGCCTTGTGGAGCTCGAACAGTTGCTTCAACTGGTCGCTCAGGGGCACGGGATATCCAGCCTCAGCATACTGAGACCAGAACACCTTCTCCGTCGAGCTGCCCTCCTCGGCTCGATAGAATGCGGCGGCATCCGATACACTCCGGGGAAGATCTGCGAACGCACCTGGAGAACTCCGGATTCGGGTAAGTAACAAGTAACTCACGCTTATGTGTTTACTTTGCATAAAGAATGCCTTACCCGTCGCTATCTTCTTCACCTCATCCAACTCCTGGAGGGTCTTCTGGGATTTGGCCTTGGCAGACTTGGCACTCTCAGTAGCCGCCGCGAGCTCGGACGCTCGTGCCCTTGAGTCACGCTCCAAACTCTCATGTTTTTCCATGAGAGCTTGGAGCTCTCGCCGCACCTTGCCAACCTCGGCCTCATACTTTTCTCGCTCAGTGCGCTCCACGGCCGATCTCTTCTCGGCCTCGAGCAGCGCTTGCTTCAGGGTCGCCACCTCAGATGTGGCCCCTACAATAACCACGATAATCCTGTCATTTTTTGCAATTGCACCTTTTTATATATAAATATATTTTATTTAAATAAGGTATTTCTTACCTTCATTGTCCTCGAGCTGCTTCTTGGCACGTCCGAGCTCTTGCTCGGACCGCTCGAGGTTCTGCTTTAGCACGTCCACTTCCGCAGTCAGTGCGGCGGACGCCAGCAGGGAAGCCTGCACACGCATATTGACTCTTTTTAGACTCCTACGATTTTTTATTTTTGATCCTCTATTCGGCTTTTCTTTCCGAACGCCAAACAGAGCATCAGGGGCTACTGTCTATGCGGTAATGTTATTTACACATTCTTTACTTACCTCAAAGCCTATTAAAAGGCTTGTACAAGCTTCAGTCAGTCCGCTCTTGGCAGACTGAACCTTCTGGATCACCGCACTCATAATAGTGCGGTGCCCCTCGTCGATGGAGGCGCCTTGGAGCGCCTCCAACATATTGTCCGGCGCCTCCGGTTGGACGGAGGTCGCCGCCTCGGTGGGCTTGCTCCTCTTGGAAGGAGGTTCCCCGCCGGACTTTGGAATCTTTGAAGGTTCCAGAGCGGTGTCCGGCCTAGGGCCGGACTTGGAGCCCTGGGGGATTTCGTCCCCTTTACTCCTGGGGTCCGGGTGCTCACCTTGCGGCGCCTCCAGGACCACCTCCTCCCGGATTGGACCCTGTTGGGACAACACTTCAGTGTCATCCGTAGGGTGGGGGGAGGAAGCCGTCGGCAGCGAGTTCACGTCTGACGAGTCCAGTGAGCCGCTCGACGACGCGTCGAGCCGGTCTTTGGGTGGGCTGCATAAACATATTTGACATAAGGGAAAGTTGTGCAATAAATGAATACTATGAAATCACTCCGGTATCCGGATACTTATGATTTCGCCAGGGGCTTGGCCCTGGGTGGCCACTCCTCTTCACCGTCGTCAGCGTTGGTGGAGTAGTCCGGAGGAGGGATTCTCCCCTTCTTGGACCCGTCGGCCTCCCCAGTTGGGTCGGCCTTCCTTTTCTTCCCTTCCCCCACTGGAGGGGGAGGGTTCTCTTCTTCCTCCTCCTCATCTTTGTGGGAGGAGTGCGCTCAGAACCGTCGGATGATGGATCTGATGCCTCCTGGCGCCGGGCACTCTTTCGAGTCCCCATGACCTTTTTCGCGGCCTTCTTCTCCAGCACCACATAGGGTGCCAGAACCAGCAGCTTCGCCAATTGAGCGTCCGCTGGGCCTTCGGGCAAAGGAGTCGGACAGTTGATTTGCCCGGACTTCGCCTGCCAATCCTGTCAAAGGTAAGGGAGCTTAGATCCCGCACAGAGTTGAACTATGAAAAACTAGTGCCCTGTAAAAGGTACAAAAAACTTACCGCGCTAGCGTGACGCTGCATGCCGTATCCGCGATCCTCGGCGGCAGATGCGGGAGCCTTGGCGCCTTTGAAGAGCACCTTCCAGGCATCTTCGTATGTCGTGTCGAAGAGCTTGCTTAGAGTTTGGTGTCGTGCCAGATCAAACTCCCACAGGTTAAAAGCCCATTGTTGGCACGGGAGGATCAAGCGGATGAGCATAACCTGGACTACATTGACAAGCCTGAGCTGCTTGTTCACCAGGGATTGGATGCATGTTTGTAGTCCGGTCACCTCCTTTTTGCTACCCCATGACAGGCCCGTCTCTTTCTAGGACGTGAGCCGGGTTGGGGGTCCGGACCGGAACTCAGGGGGTGTGACCCATTCGGCGTCGCGCGGCTCGGTGATATAGAACCACCCCGATTGCCACCCCTTCAGGGTCTCCACAAAGGATCCCTCGAGCCATAAGAAGTTGGCCATCTTGCCAACCATGGCGCCTCCGTACTCCGCCTGGTTGCCGCGCACCACCTTTGGCTTGACGTTGAAGGTCTTGAGCCATAGGCCGAAATGGGGGCGGATGCGGAGGAAAGCACATGACGATAAACGTTGAGATGTTGAGGACAAAATTCGGGGCCAGATCGTCGAAATCCAGGCCGTAGTAGAACATGAGCCCCCGGACAAATGGGTGAAGAGGGAAGCCCAGTCTGCGAAGGAAATGGGGGAGGAACACCACCCGCTCATGGGGCCTAGGGGTGGGGATGAGCTGACCCTTTTCGGGGAGCCGGTACGCGATGTCGTTAGACAGGTATCCAGCCTTCCTCAGCTTTTTGATATGTCCCTCCATGACGGAGGAGACCATCCACTTGCCTCCCGCTCCAGACATGGCTGGAGAAGGTTGAGGTGAGGAGTGCGGACTTGGGCGCTGGAGCTCGAGTGCGCAAGAATGGATAGGCGAAGGAGGAAGAGGGCGTAGGTGAAAAGGTGGATCCTTATCCCCTTATATGGGTGGACGCAACTACATGTCCCCACCAGCCTGGTAAAACTCGCTTATCTCTCAAGCGCCGTAATCAAAGGCGCGGTTGGGTTACCCACGCCCGTATTAATGAGAATCCTGGAATAAGGGGACACGGTCTCTACTTTAACAAGACATGCCAAGGAAACCACCTCGCATAACGCGCTGAGATGGGACAGTAAAATGGTTCGAATAAAAGCTTGGCCATGGTGTGATGTCACACTACGGAGTGCGTCAGCAGATTAGATTTGTGTAAATATTATTCTCTCTATGGCGATATGTGGAAACTTATTTTGCAGAGCCGGACACTACCTTTGTGTTCAAAATCTTCTATGAAGTACTTGGAGGAGGAACCCGCCTTGCAATGCCGAAGACAATTTGCGCGTCGGACTCATCGTCATTGAAGCCTGGTTTAGGGGCTACTGAGGGAGTCCTGGATTAGGGGGTGTCCGGATGGCCGG
The DNA here is from genome assembly GCF_002162155.2 of Triticum dicoccoides. Lineage (NCBI taxonomy): Eukaryota > Viridiplantae > Streptophyta > Magnoliopsida > Poales > Poaceae > Triticum > Triticum dicoccoides. The sequence goes on along the minus strand of NC_041392.1, from coordinate 132,209,631 downwards.
ACTATACCTTCAGCCGGACTCCTGGACTATGAAGATACAAGATTCAAGACTTCGTCCCGTGTCCGAAAGGGACTTTCCTTGGCGTGGAAGGCAAGCTTGGCGATACGGATATTCAGATCTCCTACCATTGTAACCGACTCTATGTAACCCTAAACCAATCCGGTGTCTATATAAACCGGAGGGTTTTAGTCCGTAGGACAACATACACATCAACAATCGTACCATAGGCTAGCTTCTAGGGTTTAGCCTCTCTGATCTTGTGGTAGATCAACTCTTGTAATACCCATACCATCAATATTAATCAAGCAGGATGTAGGGTTTTACCTCCATCGAGAGGGCTCGAACCTGGGTAAAACTTCGTGTCCCCTGCCTCCTGTTACCATCCGGCCTAGATGCACAGTTCGGGACCCCCTACCCGAGATCCGCCGGTTTTGACACCGACACCTACCCTAGTACTGATATAGTAGGCCGCTTTAGCCTGGATGATCAGTCCTGCGTTGGTCTCTAGATCGACAACGGACGGCGCGTCCCAGAGAATCACTTGTGGTTCAAAGCAAGCATTTCCGACGCCGCTGAATGGTTGAGTTAAAGTTCATTGCATGACTTGTTATTTGTTGTGTGGTGAAAACTTTAGTATTTATAATGTATCCTCGTTGTCGATGTGGGTTGATGACCTGTTGTATGTAATAAAATGATATGCCTGTGATAAACTTACTAAATTTATGAATGGCTTTCGAGTCGCTTCTCTGAGTGAGTGGTGCGACGAGGCAAAAAAATATTTTCTGAATACATAATTGTACGTGCATTGCAACAGGTTATCGGATGAGGCCAATCAACAATAGTAGTACACTATTTGTACTAGCTTCACATGCTTCGCGCGTCGGGCGGGTGTTTTTACTGTAGCCATATGTTAATGTGTTCGTTGTACGTAACCAGCACCTCGAATTCTCGATACTAGTATACTATATACTAGTAGGAGTAAGTAGTAGGAGTAGTAGGGTGGCATGGGCCAGAACAAGCATTCACGTCCAGGAGTACGGCACACACCACCACCACAACATCCATCTGACACCATATTATTTCTTGGAGTCTGCGCTAGAGCAATCTCTTCAACCTCATCGTTTCTCTAACTTCAGCCATCGCGCGGCGGGCGAGGTGGGGGTTTGACGATAGTCTGTTTCCTTAACTGCGGTCCCACTTGTAAGGCCAACTCCAACGCATGACCCCAAACGCACCTCCGTTTTGCACGAACTCCAACGATAATTTTGACTAGAAAAGCAAGACCAAAGAAAACAAGAACCACAAGAATACATTTTACTACTCCTGTAAGTTGGATTAGTGCCTTCTCGATGCATTCATTGTTGATCTGCGGAGGCTCGATCTTGCGTCTATGCTAGCTAAAAGTGATAGAACATCTACTAAATTGCGCTCTATCAATATATGGATGTACTCTTCTTCCCAATACAAAAACTTGCATCCATTCTACTCCCTCCGTTGCACAATACATGCCTTCTATTTGTCAAAATATATATGTATCTAGACATGTCTTAGTATATAGGTACATCCATTTTTGGACAAATGGAAGTCAAGTATTTTGGAACGGAGGGAGTACACAATAAAAATTTTAAGTTAGCACAACTAGTCTAATCCGAGAGCAGAACCAAAGATTTGGTCGGGTTCTTCCTCCTTTTGCTGACACGTGGGACATCTAGCATCCAGGTCGTGTCATGAAAGAAAATACAGTGGTAGTTGAAGCCACGAGATGTGCATCTTGGGTTAAACTGTAAATAGAATCTTACTACTCTTGAGTAACTCCAAAAGCGGCCACCGAAGAACTTTATTGGATTTGTTTTTCATCACCAGCACGTCGAGGTGAAAGATGTGCAGGTTCAGTGGGTCCTCTTGCGTTTTCATTGACATGTGGGGCCGCATGTGAGCAAACAGACCATGGGCTCCGCACGTCCGCTGGCTGGCTGAGAAGAGAGATAGAGGAGGGCTGAGCACGGACTGTAGGAAATTTGTTCTACGTACCTCGATATAGGCTTGATATAGTGGGGTGGCATGGGCCATAACTAGCATTCACGTCTAAGAGTACGGCACATGCCACCCACACGAGTCCCATCCGACACCAATTTTCTTGGAGTCCATGCTACAACCATCTCTTTTCCCTCCTGTTTTCTCAGCCATCGCGCGGTGGGCGGGGTGGGGGTTTGCCGATAGTCGGTTTGCTCAACTCTAGTCCCACTTGTAAGTGAAAATGCAACACCGCGCGCATTCCCGCTTGAGCGGCGTGCCGGACCAACCGTGTGGGGGTGCAACGCGAACACGGCAGGCTTTTCCTTTTGAACTCGTAACTTGTAAAATTTGGTTCTGCTCCATGGCGCGACCGATTGATAGAAAATAACGATTTTGCCTAGAGTAATGAGAAGTTTGGTTCTGGCGTCGTTCATGCATGGAGTACATACGAAAATTATGAAGTTGATGCGAAAGGTAAGATAATTACTGTAGTATCATATACTACTACATGGATTTGACGGAAAGATAAAAATACATACGGATCCATCAATGTTCAACGACATCCTCACGCCCTAGTGCGCCGGGTCACCAACCGACGTGTGAGAAGCAGTGGCGTTGGCGGCGAGCTCAACGTGCTTCTGAACAGTGTCGTCCAAGGTTGCCCTGTGCTCCAAGAAGGCCAGCGTCCAATCGTCCTCCTCTTGCATGTAGTAGTCCTTGTGGACAATTTGCGCGTAGACGTGGGTGATTATGTCGATGGTGTTTTGCTGCGCCAGGCGCTGCGCGGTGAGCGCGACCTCGAGGTGGACATTCTCCGGCGTGACGGCGGGCAGTCGCAGGGCCACCGGTGCGTCGAAGAGGTTGATACCATAGTGGCCGTTCAGGGTGGCAGGCATCACAGAGCCTGGGCATGTCGGCTGGAGGCTTATGTCAAAGTCGTCCGCAAGCTTCTCGACGATGGTGAACTTGTCGAGGAAACCGACGAGGACCTCGTCGAACAAGGAGACGAAGCTGTCGTCCAAGCAGCCCCTCGCCCTGGCGGCCTCAAGCAATACTACCTGGAGACGTTCCTCGGTGTCGGGCCGCAGGCCGGCGTCGTGGACCATCTGGCACAGCCGGCTGATGCTCGCGCTCATCGCCTCCATGGGTCTAGCGTAGCTTCTAGTCAACTGATCTTGCGATTCGAGTGATCACTCAGCCCTTGGTTAGCGTGCGTAGGATTTCGTACTACTCCGCCGCCCTCTACTGCACCTGCCTTTGGTTGTATGATAGGTGGGCCAGCCACCCCCTGGGGCCACGTGTCATTCACCCAAAGGCAGTTGCCGTAAGTCAATGAAGCCGCATCCCCCTCCGTGCCGGTGCAGTATAATCATCTCACCGGACCTCTAGCTGGGCCAAACGAGAGAAGTTTGATGTTTACTGGTTTATTGGTCCCCTTTGCATTTTTCGCCTAGTTTTGACCTTTGATTTAACTAATAAAATGTTAATGCATGTAAACAAAAATGTTGTGTAAGTCACCTTACGAAAACCAAATAATCCCAAAATACTTAGGCACGGTGCATTAACTCCCTCCTTGTTTCTTATTTCGTGACATATCAACCAATGAGAGATGTGGGCCGTGCATGCTTTCAATGACTTGAGACTACCAAACATGACATGCAGTGTTTAGTTCATTGCATGTAATCCTATTAGTACTCTAGTTAGGAGTAGCAAAAAACATTAAGTTCTCTCGCCGATAGGAATAAAACACCATGTATTTATTTACAGAGGGAGTAGTACATTTTTGGTGACATGCATTACTAGATATTGCTAGTCAAATACTAAAATCTAGATGGACGTGGTAGTACTCCTAAATCCAGATGGTGGTGCTACTAGTACTAGTAGTAGTACTACCAATGTAGTAGTAGGAGTACTAGCACTGTACTACCCATTGGTCAAATTATTACGTGCTGCTCCTCACAGTGAAGTGACAAGACCCTGCGCCGGAGATGACACCTGAGTATAGGCGCCGTGTTCGGCATACCATAGTCAGCCTCACCGTCTGCAGTCACTATCATCATGGCTGTAGAGCTAGCCTGCTTACAACTAGCCCTGTTCGACATAATTTCCCGTGCGTAGATGCCCGTGCATTGCACGGAACACCAAGATTGGGGGTGGACGGCTCCGGCAGCGGCCATCGCGCCAGATTTTTCCACGGCCTTCTACTCCTAGATGTGGTGGGGAGGAGATGAGGCTGATTGTGAGAGACAAGGAGTTGTTTGTAAATAGGGAACAAGTGCGGGCATCTTTTTGCAAAAATGGAGAAGCTTGGTTTGTATGCGTCAGATCTAGATCCGACGGCTATTGGTGAAAGATGGGAGGCACAACATCATCACCAACTCAAGACCTGTTTGATTCGCAGGATTTTGAAAATGCAGGAATAGGACACGGCAATATTACAAGTTTCAAACTGATATTACAAATGTTAGGAGTAATGCTGCACCTACGAAGAGGGAATTACTAGGAAGTTTACGTAAGAAATTTCGTTACTTTAGGTGGATGCAGCATTATCGTACAAACTAAATCCACCGCCCTGACAAGTCACTAATGGGCAAATAAGTTTTCGAGCCTCTGGCCACTTGATGTTTCAAAAACAAATTCAGCTTCTATGGAGAAATGAGCTCCACTGTGTACCCGCACGGGTGTGGCTAGGCACGAAGCGTGAGTACATGCACGATGCACCTATTCTCTTCTTGTATACGTACACCACCTACGTGGGGTTGTGTGAGAGAGATACAAACCTAGAGAGATATAGTGTGTGGGTTCTTGAGAGTTTTTTTTTGTGTGGGGGGGGGTCAATCAAAAAATTTAACACATGCAATGTGTGTGAAATAGAGTCCTGGATATAACATATATATAGAGAGGGGGCGATCCACGAGAAGAGAGTCGAGGTATCATCGGCTTGAGGTGTCCATAGAATCGAAGAGAGGGATGATGTGTGTGTGTGTGCGCGCGCGATCGATAAAGAGTGCCATCAAATTTGTGTGTGCCCACGTCAAAGATATAGAGTGGCTGGCCTACTAGAACATGAGATGGGACATGTGCAGTTTGTCTCTGTGGCATGGATACCTACCTGCAGCGCTCGTCTATCGGCGTGTGGTGGGGGAAGAGGGAGGCCCAATTAACTATAGAGGTACAATGGCTGGTATATGTGTGGACGAGGAGAGAGGCCTACCTCATGTATTAAGGAGATCGATCTGCCTCATGTATTAAGGGAGATCGATCGGCATCCATGCATATGTGTAGGAGATGAATAAGGTTGGGAGCAAAACAGAGCTAGAGTGTTGGAGGGGGGTGGTAGTGGAGTTGCTTCTAACAAATGGTGGGATAGGCTTGCTAGACAAATGGAGGGCACGCCCGCAATATCAATAAGAGAGGAGATGGCTGCTTGTTGTCTGTGTACGTGCGAGTGAGAGACGGGTCAGGAGGCATGCACAAATGATGAGGGGGGCGATGTGGCTGTGGTAAGCAGACGTAACTACATAGGAAGATCAATCGCCCTTTGTAAGAGAAAGGAGAGACATAACTTGTGAGGTACGTCGATCGATGGGGGGTAGTTAAAGTCGATCTAGGTATATGTTGGGAGATCGATCGGTATACATGCATGTGTGTGTTAGAAGCAAATGAGGAACGAGGAGAAGGATAGAGAGAGAGGGATGCATGTAGGAGGTGGTATGAGAGGCATACTATATCGAGGGGGAGGAGTGTGCGAGTACGAGAACGATGAAAAGAGTGGTGGGAGTGAGGCATGGACGGTGACAAGAGAAGAGGGGAAGCTTGTGTTTGTGCTAGGCACACCTGGCTAGAGAGGCATATCGGTCGATGTGTGCCGTAAAGAAGGAGCTGGGGGGCCTACGCACACCATGGGTGAACGACCTAAAGTGAAAAGACGAATTTGCGCGATGGAGCTAGAGAATGCTGAGGGAGGGTGAAAGGGATGCGGGCGTGTGCATGCACAAGAGAAAGTTAGCGCTAGCTACAAAGATAAGAGGGTTTTGTGGGTGTAAAAGACGAATAGAGATCATATATACTTCATTATAAAAAGTGAATTCGGATATTTGAAGAATTTATCATAGTGTTTCAAACTGACGGATGTGTGAATATATATAACGGTGATACACATGGTGTGGTTATGAACATGGTATACTACATTTAATATATTTTATCTCTACTCTTATAGAAAAACGGAGTTGTTGATGATGGTGTGCCTGCCATCCTGCATTATAGGCCGTCTGATTTATATCTGGTGGATAGCAAGGAAACTATGATGGTTGAAGTTGCAACAATCATGATTGTAGATTCTTATTGAAATAGAGAAACGAATTCAAAATTAGTTCGAATTGCAGCGGTAGTATAGACATTTGGAATGCACTAAAATGTTGGTATGAGTAGGTTACATGCATTATACACCAAGCGAAAAAATTTAATCGGACATAACATGGATTCATACTCCCTCCTTCCATCTATATAGGGCATAATGAGATTTTTAAGACCGCCTTTGACTATTGACAAGATTAATAGTACATGACATGCACAATGCGAAAATTATATCATTGAAAGAACCTTTCACAGACGAATTTAACGATGTGCTTTGTGTAAGTTGCATGCCATATATCATTGCTCTAATATTTGGTCAAAGTTAGCATCGAAAAACGCATTAGGCCCTATATAGACGGAAGGAGGGAGTAGCTTTGAATAGCATTTGTATAGTAAAACGGGGCAAGACTCTCTCTTTGTGTGGTGTGAATAGTTTTATTTTTTTGTTTTCTTTTTGGTTGAGGGAAGTTCCAATTGATTTGGTACGTACAAGTACAATATTACTACACGTTAGGCTTGTCCCTAAAATTCAATCCGCGTCTGGTTATATCCCAAAAATTCAGATATTGTGCTCCCAAAACTGGCGCCTTCACAACCCCCGCCTTGCTATCCCGAAATTACAATGTGCGTGAAAACTCCCTCCAGCTGCCAAATCCCGACACGCGAAATCCCCCTTCTAACCATGAGCCGAAAGGGCCGCTAGTTCAAATCGGTGGGGGGTACTTTTGTAACACACCCTACATTTTGGACAAGCGCGTTCCTAAGTCATGCTTCACCCCCTCCCATCGCCCCCTTTTCACCATTCGAAATCCCAGGCCGCCATAACCTCTCCGCTCCAGCCGCGAAACCCCACCCTCCTCCGTCCGCCACGTCACCGCTGCCCAGCCGGAGCCTCTTCCCCGACGACATCGTCCACCGCAATAGCTCGACGTCCCTCGTCCACCTCCCCGGATGAGGATCCGTCGTCCATCTCGCTGTCCCGCCGGTTCAGCCGCCTCGTCCTCCACCTCCAAGGAGCTGCTCCGACGACCGCCTCGTCTATCGCAGCTGCTCCATCCCCACAGCGCCACCTTAACCTGCTCCACCGGAACCGCAGCATCCTCACCGACTCCTCGGACGAAGCTGAGGCCTACTCGGTGCCACCAAAGAGGTTGTACACTCATCGCATCGCACCTTCTCCTTAACTCGACCTCCCGGCGCCGACGGTGCTCCATCCCGCACCCCATGGAGCGGCTACCTTGAAGCCGGCGCCGTGGGCGACATCTCCACGGCGGCTCTCCTCCAGTGCGAGGCCCCTTCGGCGGCGGCGGCCATACCAGCCGGATCTGGTGCTGCTGCTCCGGCACTCGCTCGAGTGCTCGCTCGCCCAGCTGCTGTTGCTGCTCTCCCCCTCGCTCATGCTGCTGCTCTGCTCCGATTAAGCCACACTTCAGTCGACTGAATCGACTTTTGGGTCAGTCGATTTTCAGGGGTTGGGGGGGGCTCGCCGGAGTTAAGGAAGAACCA
>NC_041392.1:132126466-132201431 GCF_002162155.2 Triticum dicoccoides | reverse complement strand
GAGAGGTACCCCACTATCTATCTTAGGGTTCAGGGTGGGGGCGGGGGGCCTAGAGGGCTGGCCGAGGCGGCGGTGGCGGGTTGTTTCGGGGCGGCGAGGCGGCGCTGGGGCCGGCGGCGAGGCCGATGGTGGCCGGCGGCTCAGGGGGGTGCAGGTTGAAGATGAACTGTAGGCCCTCCCTAAATTACATGTCAAGTGCCTCTCTGCTACCATTGCGTTCAGTTTCGACAGTAGCATTCAGATTCCACAGTAAATTTCAGTTTCAACAGTTAAGTTCAGAGTCAACAGTTTTTACCTCATCTGTTGTAGTCAGGTGGTTTTTGGTGATGTTAATTTTACATCCATTTTACATCATCTATTGGAGATGCTATTAGAATCCCACTTGAGATTGACGATGTCTGTCTTGTGCTGCTTCAGCCTTGACGTCTTACGGCTCACTGGAGCTGCTCCAACGACAGAACGATCCATCACAACAGAGCAGTGCCCTGGATGCCGTCTACAGATTCCTCAGATCTTCCTCCACACCTCCGACAACCACCTATGCCTCAACTGCTTCAGCGACCAACCCAATGAGGCTGAGGTCGTCACGGCTACGGCAAAGAGGTTGTACACTTGTTGCATCACTTATTACTATACATTCACGTCGATCCATTAGGGCTATTTTGGTTCAACGGAAAAACATCGATCCACTGGTTGTTACCATCACTCTAATTCTGCATGCTCTCCTTACATAATCTCACCATATTTTTTTCGTATGCATGTCAGATATTGTACACGGTCATGCTGAACATGTAGAGAAAAGAGAAGAGTTTTGTGCGGCAATACAATGTCATGCAGACATCGATCCATGGTGGGTTCAATGGCAAACCCTCCCCACCCCTCTCCAGATTGTAATCCAGAGGAAGATATATGTTCTGAGGCGGATTCGGACGCCGCTGACCACTCCTATTTACCCCCCAAGGTGTTTGCTCTACCTTGGCATGATGATGTTAGTCATATCATGCATATGTTGCCTTGCAGTGCTTACTTTTGACATCATATATGTCATCTGCTTAGTTTAGACATGTTCTGTAATGCCACCTGTTTAGTTTCTATATCATATATGGGAATTATGCAGTCTCATGTCTTTTAGCCAGCCATAATATATGTGAAATGTGCAATGCCATCCTGTTTAACCAGGCATCATATATTTGAATGATATCTTGCCCATCCTTTTCTTCATTACATTTCCATTTGTCAACAATGTTTGTACATTAAACTACTCTTCCTGTGAATCAACCATTTGGGTGGGAGATGGAAAAATCTGGAGAGAAAACAAGGCCTTCAGAGCAGACAGTGCTACCTGTCGAAGCAGATCTCTTGTTGGGTCCCGATAGCTCCTCAGAGATGGATTCAGAGACAAATGACCAATCCTATTCCCCCACTGAGGTGTATGCTCTAACTTGACACGATTATACTGCTCATATCATGCATACGATGTCTTGCATTGCATAGTTTAGACATCATATACACAATATTCAACACCATGTTCTTAGTTCAGACATCATATTGAATGCCCTTTGTTTAGCATATAAATCACATATGTGAATTAAATGATGCGATCCTGATTACTTAGATAACATGTAGGTGAATTATGTCATGCGATCCTGTTTAGTTATTCATCATATCTTTGAATTATGTTATGCTATGCTATCCAGTTTAGATAGACATCATATATGTGAAATTATGTCATGCTATCCGTTTTAGTTAAACAATATACATGTCAACTATTTCATGCCCTCTTTTTTCCACACTATCTATTGCATCTGTCTCTCATACAATGTCTGTACATTCAACTATGTTTCCTGTTTATCAGCCATTTGAATTGGAGTGGGTGATGCCAGTATCTAGCGGACTAAAAACACGGTCTTCAAATAAAACAGTGCTACCTCTTGGTGGAGATAGAACCCCGGTTGTACATGCACAAGAACCAGCCCTACCACACATAACCCAAACTCTCGCAGATTGTACCCCTACTACGATGGACAGAGAACTAGCTTCACCCAATCTAACCCCAACCCCAGCCGATAGTAACCCAGTTCCTGTTGACACGGCACCATCTCCACCATAGAGCTCCCAAACAAGAGCAGTTAGTAAGGCAGCTCCAGTGCCCAAAGGGCCAGTACTATCACGGTGAACCCCAACTCCACCAGTTAGTACGCCTATTCCTGTGGAGGAAGCACAACCAGCTAGTCATAGTTTAGCATCTATCGCATTTGATGTTGTTAAATCGTATGTGCGTATCTTCCCATCTTGGAAATATTATACTGAAGATGAAGGAAAATGCAAGTTGTAGGTGTTTGTCCAGGAGTTATGTGTAAGTAATGTTATTCATGGCAATTACTTTGCTTCGTCCCATACATCCTACCTCCATGATGGTTATAATACAGCAAATTTTCCCATTTTTCTCTATAGAGAAGGACCGATTTGGAAACTCAGGATGAGGTAACCTGTGCTAATACCTCTGCTATCTTCAAGAATGCTTGGTGGCAGTATCAGAATTACCTGAAGAAAACGTACTTCACCGGCAAAGAAACTCATCAAATGCCCCTACGTTCTCCTGAGACACATTTACTGGACGATGACTGGGAACGCCTTGTTCTGTACTGGTCCCGAACCAAGAATGTGGTAAGGTCTATGAGCTCATTTTCTATTTTTAAGTATTATATTCTTGCGTCTTACTGTACTCTGTTCATGTAGAACAAGTGCCTAAGCCTGAAGAACAATTGTTCTAATTTAAGATTCCATTGCTACCATAGGACACAGATATATGTTTGTTTGATGCTTTTATTATGTACTAGTACTTGGCAATAGAAGACTTGGTAGTTTAATCCTGTCCACCTTACTAATGAACTGGTTCACCGAAATGAGTTTCATATACTAGTACGTGCTAAACTTGTTATGTGTCTGCTTGTTTCTTCTTTTAGAATGCTGACAGAATATTGGGGAAGAGTGCCTTATTAAGAAACGATAAAGGAAGTAATGCAGATAAGGTTCAGGATACTGACACATCCTGTCTTGGTTTAGTGTTGGAGTTACTGGCCACTACCGCTTGCACAAGCTATTCAAACTCACTGTCTGAATCAGTTCGGTTTCTTGAGTCTCAACTACAAGCTGAGAGACATCGATCAGCTGTGCTGCGACAAGAAGCGGAAGGACCGCGGAAGTCCCTGGAGCATTCAGATGCATACTTTCTGGTGCAACAACAAGCGTTGGAGGATTTTAGCGCCAAACAGGACAAAGATAATCAGCTTGCTAAGCTTATTGCCAGCATGGTGGATACCCAGGATAACGTTTCTTGAGCTCTTCTGAAGTTGTTTCAGTTATGCTCTTGTTTTGCTGCCGCATTTATTTGCACTGGTGGCCAATTTTGACAGCCAGTGTATATGATATGCTGCTTTGTTCCCTATATTTGCACGGGTGGTGAACTTTGATGCCCAGTGGATGTAATATGTGTAATAGCCATGATAGCCTAGCGTTAGTTGCTTGCTTATTTATTTCCTTGTTGTCTTGTTTATTTGTTTGCTTGTAGTCATTGCAGTTCTTTTTCCGTGGTTAACTAGTGGCTGCAATAACCTATTTTTTAAAACTAGACCACAATAACCATGGGCTAATATTTACTGTAGTGACACTGGGCCTCCTACGGCCGTTGAAACAGTGGGCCTTCTACGGGCCATAGAAACAGTAGGCCTTCTACGGGCCGTAGAAACAATGGGCCTTCTACGGGCTGTATCATCAATGGGCCTTATACGGGCCGTATGATCGATTGGCCAAACATGGGCCAATAACAGGCCGCATTATGGCCGTAAATGGGCTAGAGTTGGAATCGTCCGTTCATGGGCCGACCGTAACGGGCCATCGTTAATAGGCCGTATTTGATGACGCTATGAAAACGGCCCAACGTATTAACGGACCACAAACAGGCCGACTGTAACCACGGGCTAAATTTGGCCCACAAGCAAAAAATGACAGTAACGGGTCGTAAGTAAACGAATGCTGGAAATGAGCCCAAGAATAAATGGGCTCTGAGAAGGCCGAAAGATAATATGGGCTGGAAATGGCCCAACGGAATAACGGGCCGTTAATGGGTATAAAGTGATACACTGTTCATTACGGGCCAGTTTCACCACGGGCCGTTAATGAGTGTAAAGTGATACACTGTTCATTACGGGCCAGTTTCACCATGGGCCATTAATAGGCCAAGAGTTACATAGGGCCTCATATGGGCCGAAAGACGTCATGGGCCATACATGGGCCAGAAGTGAAAACGGGCTGGAATCATATTGGATGGCCCAGATGACGCTACTGGGCCTAATTCGGATAGGGCGTAACGGGCCTTGGGTTAGCGGGTTGTAAATGGGTTATATGCGAACAGACTGTTAACAGGCTTTCCATGGGCCGACCCGCCACCATTTGACCAAGTCAAATGGGCCGGCCTTTTCACAGGAATGGGCCTCTGTTGGGCCGTGCCATGTGTCGGCGTATCATAGGCGCCTATCTGACCCACTGACGAGATGACACGTGTTTCGTCCGGCCAATAAGAATTTTACACGTGGAAATTTCCCATTGGTCGGGGCTGTTAATGGGTTATCAGATCCAAAACCCGACCCGATAGCTTAACGACGTTCCGTTATGGTGGGTGCCACGTGTCGCTCACCCTTGACGAAAGCACTTCTATGACGCGCGATTTATCGTCATGGAAGTGGACACTTCCGTGATGATAATTTTGATAATGTCATGGAACACTTTTACAACAGCACAGGTATGACTATCTTGATTCTGTCATAATTTGTCATGTATGTACATGCATGACAAAAAACGCGACCTACTGTGACAAACATGTATCATCACGGAAGTGTTTTTTTTGTAGTGATGGCAATTCTGCTGAAAACAGCGTCAGTCCGGGTTAGTTCCATTCAAATCATGCAAGTTAGAGTCCAAAACAAGGGCAAAAGTGTTTGGAAAATTAGATACGACGGAGACGTATCAACTCCCCCAAGCTTAAACCTTTGCTTGTCCTCAAGCAATTCAGTTGATAAACTGAAAGTGATAAAGAAAAACTTTTACAAACTCTGTTTGCTCTTGTTGTTGTAAATATGTAAAGTCAGCATTCAAGTTTTCAGCAAAGATTATGAACTAACCATATTCATAATAAAGCATAGGTCTCATGTTTACTCATATCAATGGCATAATCAACTAGCGAGCAATAATAATAAATCTTGGATGACAACACTTTCTCAAAACAATCATAATATGATATAACAAGATGGTATCTCGCTAGCCCTTTCTAAGACCGCAAAACATAAATGCAGAGCACCTTTAAAGATCAACGACTGACTAGACACTGTATTTCATGGTAAAAGAGATCCAGTCAAGTCATACTCAATGTAAACTAACAGTAATGAATGCAAATGACAGCGGTGCTCTCCAACTGGTGCATTTTAATAAGAGGATGATGACTCAGCATAAAAGTAAATAGATAGGCCATTCATAGAGGGAAGCAGGGATTTGTAGAGGTGGCAGAGCTCAGTTTTAAAATAGAGATGAATAATATTTTGAGTGGTATACTTTCATTGTCAACATAACAACCAAGAGATGGCGATATCTTCCATGCTACACACATTATAGGCGGTTCCCAAACGGAGTGGTAAAGTTTATACTCCCCCTCCACCAACAAGCATCAATCCATGGCTTACTCGAAACAACGAGTGCCTCCAACTAACATGAGTCCGGAGGAATTTTGTTTCCAATTATTTTGATTTAGTTTGCATAAAGCATGGGACTGGGCATCCCGGTGACCAGCCATTTTCTCGTGAGTGAGGAGCAGAGTCCACTCCTCTTGAGAATAACTCATCTAACATGGAAGATACGGACAGCCCTAGTTGATACATGAGCTATTCGAGCATACAAAACAGGATATTTATTTGAAGGTTTAGAATTTGGCACATACAAATTTACTTGGAACGGCGGGTAGGTACCGTATATAGGTAGGTACTAGCATATGCCCGTGCGTTGCAACGGGAGATAAATAGTATGCATTTAAAGTCAGTGACAATTATATGTGCAAGCAAAATCTTATGTGCACATGAAAAAAAGAACGTTTAGGTTCTCAGTTTCGCCGCGTGTGAAAGAATCAATCTGCTATTTTTCCATTCATTAATCGAGGGCATTTAAGAGTTTTGTCACGTCACCGTACGTCAGATAAGACACATGAGTTATTCAATCTACTTTTCCTTTCAATCATGTCGATCGAGAGGATTTTAAGGTATGAAGTTTCTAAATATTCTAAGAGACATGAACAATTTTTAAATATGGAACAATTTTTTTTAATTATGTACACTTTAAAAAAACATGAACAAAATATGAAAAGGAACATCTTTTTAAATTATCAAACATTTTCTGAAAATACCAACTTTTTTCTAAAAATATTAACATTATTTGACTTTGTGAACATTTTTTAAAAACGGGAACATGTGTTGAAAATTCATAAGATTTTTAGAAAATGTGTATCTTTATACAAAGCATTATTTTTAATTGTGCAAATTTCACTAAAAAGGAATATTTTTCGAAGTTGGAGCATTTTTGAAATGCCATTTTAATCTAAGACATCTCAAACAATTTTTAAAAACAATAATTGTTTTTTAATAAACGGGAATTTTTTTGCAGGTTCCAAATATTTTTCAAAATAGCAACAAAATTTTGGAGTTCTTAACATTTTCAAAAAATTGTTTTTCTTAAGTCTGAATTTTTTTGAGAGTTTTTAATTTCAGAAATAAATTCTAAAAGAAAAATAAACTTGGAAGGGAAGAAAGAGATAGGGAAAGGAGAACAAAATAGAAATAAACACAGAAACAATGAAAATGGGCCAACCCACTATTGGTTGTCCTGTGCGAAAATCCGACAAAAAAACATGAACATTATTTGTATTTTTTAACATTTTTTAAAGTTGGAACAGGTGTTTCATAAGATTTTTAGAAAATGTGTATCTTTTATACAAAAAGATCATTTTTAGTTTTGACAATTTAAATAAAAATAATAATATTTTCTTAATTTGATGCATTTTTTGAAATGCCAGTTTCTTTTTAGACATCTCGAACAATTTTGAAAAGTATGTTTTTTTGCAAAAATGGGAAACTTTTTGCATCTTCTGAATATTCTACAAAATAGCAAGAAAATTTTGGAATTCTGAACATTTATAAAAAAAATTAATTCTGAACGTATTTTGAGAATTTTTAATTTACAAAATAAATGATAAAATAAAAATAAAATTGGAAGGGAAAACGAGATAGAAAAATAATAATAATAATAATAATAATAATAATAATAATAATAATAATAATAATAATAATAATAGAAGTAAAACACAGAAACAAAGAAAAATGGGCTAGCCCAATATTGGTTGTCCTGTGCAAAACTCGACCATTTGTCGCCTAGTGCGGGAAATAGTATTTTATCAGCTGCGTTGGCAGATAAATAAGTGGGCTAGCTTCACTGGGCCAGAGCGTGCGGCCCATGTACAGAAATTATTTCGGCATAAAAAATTAGTACCACCTCGGATAGCAAAAAAGTTCCTTTCGGCGGTGAACGGATGAAAAAAATGGCGAAACACACCTTGCTTTATTAGTAGGTATAGATGGTCGACTCATATGAAATAATTTTGAGGTTTATGGAGTTTGATGCACAAGCAGTATTCCCGCTTAGTACAGGTGAAGGCTAGCAAAAAACTGGGAAGCGACCAGCTAGAGAGCGACAACAGTCACGAACATGCATTAAAATTAATCAACACCGAATGCAAGCGTGGGTAGGATATAATCCACCATGAACATAAATATCGTGAAGGCTATGTTGATTTTGTTGCAACTACATGCGTGAACATGTGCCAAGTCAAGTCACTTCAATCATTCAGAGGAGGATACCACCCTATCATACCACATCATAACTATTTTAATAGCATGTTGGCACGCAAGGTAAACCATTATAAGCTCCTAGCTAATCAAGCATGGCACAAAAAATTATAATCTCTAGTTGTCATTGCAAACATGTTTATTTATAATAGGCTGAATCAAGAACGATGAACTAATCATATTTACAAAAACAAAAGAGGTCAAGTTCATACCAGCCTTTCTCATCTCAGTGAGTCCATCATATATCGTCATAATTGCCTTTCAATTGCACGACCGAATAGTATGAATAATAGTAATAGTGCACGTGCATTGGACTAAACTGGAATCTGCAAGCATTCAATAAACTGGAGAAGACAAGGCAATATGGGCTCTTTTGTCAGATCAACAATAATGCATAAAAGAATGACTTCAACAGTTTAATCATGGTCTTCTCCTATCGACCCCAGATAAAAGAAAAGAAATAAAACTATTTACACGGGAAAGCTCCCAACAAGCAAAAGAAGAACAGGAAATATTTTTGGGTTTTCTTTTTAATTACTACTACAAGCATGGAAAGTAAACTAATTAAAAACTACAACTAATTTTTGTGGTTTTTCTTAAGGTTTTATTAAGCACACAAGAAGAAAGCATAAAAAGGAAAATAAACTAGCATGGATGATACAATAAAAAAGTATAAGCACCGACATCTAGCAATGAGTGTGTGAACATGAATATAATGTCGGTGAGAAATACATACTCCCCCAAGCTTAGGCTTTTGGCCTAAGTTGGTCTATGGCCACAGTTGGCCTGGCGGATATCCATAATAATAGTTGGGGTCGTACTGAGATGTAGCGGCTATTGCCTCCTGAGCTGCAGCGTGGCGACGAGCGTCCTCCGCCCTCCTCTCGTACTCATCTGCCTCCTCTCTGGTAATAACATATCTTCCTTTTGACTGATAATCAAAGAAGACAGGAGCAGGGAGAGTAATACGGACAGCACGCCGTCTGTCAAAAATTAGTCAATACTGGAGAGGTGATTCACTCCTCTCAACAAACTGGTGGTGAACCATAGCATTAAAATCTAGGTAAGGAGGAGGCAATTCAATATCATCCTCACGTATGGCTACACTGAGAAAATCAGCTAAGCGGGTTGCATAAATTCCACCAAAGAAATCTCCATTAAATCTATTATTATGCAACCTACGTGCAACAATGGCTCCCAAATTATAAGATTTATCTCCTAACACAGCACTCCTAAGAATACTAAGGTCAGGGACACACATGTGACATGCTTCATCTTTACCATTTATGCACCTACCTATGAAGAGAGCAAAATAATGTATAGCAGGAAAGTGAATGCTCCCTATGGTAACTTGTGTTATATCTCTAGATTCCCCCATAGTTATGCTAGCAAGAAAATTTCTAAATTCAGATTTGCGGGGTTCACTAGCACTACCCCATTGTGGAAGTTTGCAAGCAGTGGTAAAATCCTCTAAGTCCATAGTATAAGATTTTTCATAGAGATCAAACAAGACAGTTGGATAATTACGTGAAGATGAAAATTCAAATCTCCTCACAAAGGTACTGGTGAGATAGTGGTACTGGCGGCACTTTTCTTCCTCGAAGCTCACAAGATCAGCGTTACGCAAATATGCGTTAAATTCTTCCTTAATTCCCGCTCGATCCATAAAGTTTTCAGAAGGCCATTCACAAGGACGCACTGGAGCGTCTCTTGCTGCCTCTTCATCAGCATCACGCATTGCAAGCCTGGGCCCTTGCTTCCTTGAAGAACCACCTTGGTATATTTTCCTAAGCATATTTCTTTCTCTGAAAAATTTCTGAAAATTTTTAGTAACTTCAAAATAAAAGTAAGCCAAACTCAATAATATTGGTAGCAACTACTCATACAAGTGCCTAGAGCCTATATCATGCATCAAAACTACTTGGAACCATATAAATTTGACATGCAAGCTCAAGAACATGGTCACCTAGGCAGCACAAATTTGCAATGAATAAAGCACTAGAACAAAAACTAATTGGACCAATGGAGGAGTCGCATACCAAGGAACAATCTCCCCAAGTAGTTTTGTGAGAGGTGCTTTGAGCAAGGAGATCGAAAATGGCAGCAAAATGAGCTTGGACTCGGGTTTGAGCTGGATATTCGTGTTTGTGGGAGGAAGGAGTGTGTGGGTGCAGTAATAAGTGGAGGAGGGCCACCATGGGCCCACGAGGCAGGGGGCGCGCCCAGGGGGGTAGGGCGCGCCCCTGGCCCTCATGGCCAGGTGCCAGCTCCTCATGTTGTGTTCTCAGTGCCAAATATTCTCAAATTTTCCAGAAAAAATCATATTTAAATTTCAGGGCATTTGGAGAACTTTTATTTTCAAGGTATTTTTATATTGCATGGATAATTCAGATAATAGACGGAAAATACTATTTTATTTTATTTAATATAAATAACAAAAAGTAAAAGGGGGGTACAAAGAGTTGTGTTTTCTAGTTTCATCCATCTCATGATCATCAAAAGGAATCCACTAACAAGGTTGATCAAGTCTTGTTAACGAACTCATTCCGAATAGCATGGAACCAGAGGAATTCGAATAACACTATGTTGCCTCAACGGGGATATGCACATCCCCAAGAATAAGAATATCATATTTCTTCTTGACAGTAGAAAGAGAAAATTCAAAACCTCCAAATACAATCGATGGAATTTTTCCAATAGAGTTGATACTATGAACTTGAGGTTGTTTCCTCGGAAAGTGTACCGTATGCTCATTACCATTAACATGAAAAGTGACATTGCCTTTAGTGCAATCAATAACAGCCCCTGCAGTATTCAAAAAGGGTCTTCCAAGAATAATAGACATACTATCGTCCTCGGGAATATCAAGAATAACAAAGTCCGTTAAAATAGTAACGTTTGCAACCACAACAGGCACATCCTCACAAATACCGACGGCTATAGCAGTTGATTTATCAGCCATTTGCAAAGATATTTCAGTAGGTGTCAACTTATTCAAATCAAGTCTACGATATAAAGAGAGAGGCATAACACTAACACCGGCTCCAAGATCACATAAAGCAATTTTAACATAGTTTCTTTTAATGGAGCATGGTATAGTGGGTACTCCTGGATCTCCAAGTGTCTTTGGTATTCCACCCTTAAAAGTATAATTAGCAAGCATGGTGGAAATTTCAGCTTCCGGTATCTTTCTTTTATCTGTAACAATATCTTTCATGTACTTAGCATAAGGATTCATTTTAAGCATATCAATTAATTCGATCACGGAACTCTTAGCCCTTCGCCCCAAGGCTACGAAACTTAATATCTGCAGCAAAGTATTTAGTAGCAAATTAATATGATAGAAGTGGTAATGGTAGCAAAAGGTAACGATAGCAAAATTAATGCTTTTGGTATTTTGTAGTGATTATAACAATAGCAACAAAAAAGTAAATAAGCGAAGAACAATATATGGAAAGCTCGTAGGCAATGGATCGGTGATAGAGAATTATGCCGGATGCGGTTCATCATGTAACAGTCATAACTTAGGGTGACACAGAACTAGCTCCAAGTCATCAATGTAATGTAGGCATGTATTCCGAATATAGTCATACGTGCTTACGGAAAAGAACTTGCATGACATCTTTTGTCCTACCCTCCTGTGGTAGCGGGGTCCTAGAGGAAACTAAGGGATATTAAGGCCTCCTTTTAATAGAGTACCGGACCAAAGCATTAACACATAGTGAATACATGAACTCCTCAAACTACGGTCATCACCGGGAGTGGTCCCGATTATTGTCACTTCGGGGTTGCCGGATCATAACACATAGTAGGTGACTATAGACTTGCAAGATAGGATCAAGAACACACATATATTCATGAAAACATAATAGGTTCAGATCTGAAATCATGGCACTAGGGCCCTAGTGACAAGCATTAAGCATACAAAGTCATAGCAACATCAATCTCAGAACATAGTGGATACTAGGGATCAAACCCTAACAAAACTAACTCGATTACATGATAAATCTCATCCAACCCATCACCGTCCAGCAAGCCTACGATGGAATTACTCATGCACGACGGTGAGCATCATGAAATTGGTGATGGAGGATGGTTGATGATGACGATGACGATGGATTCCCCTCTTCGGAGCCCCGAACGGACTCCAGATCAGCCCTCCCGAGAGGTTTTAGGGCTTGGGGGCGGCTCTGTATCATAAAACGCGATGAATCCTTCTTCTCTATTTTTTTCTCCCCGAAAGCAAATATATAGAGTTGGAGTTGTGGTCGGAGGAGCTCCAGGGGGGCCCATGAGGTAGGGGGCACGCCCACACCCTCGTGGCTAGGGCGTGGGCCCCTGGTCTTCATCTTTTGCAAGGATTTTTTATTATTTCCAAAAAGACGTTCCGTGAAGTTTCAGGTCATTCCGAGAACTTTTGTTTCTACACATAAATAACACCATGACAATTCTACTGAAAACAACGTCAGTCCGGGTTAGTTCCATTCAAATCATGCAATTTAGAGTCCAAAACAAGGGAAAAAGTGTTTGGAAAAGTAGATACGACGGAGACGTATCACTTGCAGAAAAAGAAAAACACACAATACACAAGACAAGCCAAAACAAACCCCTCAACAAACCCAAACACGACCACAAAAGAGCACAACCACTCAAAAGAGAGAAGCACAAGCAACATGAAACAACACACAGACAAACTCTCTATAAGAGAGGGCGGTGGTCGGGACCACCTATGTTTGAGCTATATGGTATGGCACTGCGAAGATTTTAACCTTGGGCCCATGACCAAAACTCATCTTTGAAGCACAAGTACCATCAAAAATGGCTAATGTGAAAGACTTGATCAATTTATGCATAATGGTGGGAGGAAGAGTTCATTGAGAAAACACCACTCCCCCTATGTCCATGCCTACACCAAACAAGATAACAAGAGGAGTATGGTGGGATGTGCTAGGGTTCAAGCAACATTGCTCGAATCAATGATATTTAGCTCATGCCTTAACTCGCGAAATCTTGCTTCATCCAAAGGCTTCGTGAAGATATCTGCAAGGTTATCATGAGTGTTGACATAGTTGAGCTCGATCTCTCCTCGCCTAATATGACCCTGGATAAAGTGATACCGGATCTCAATATGCTTCGTCTTGAAGTGTTGCACCTGGTTGAGAGAAATGTTGATTGCACTTTCATTGTCACACCAAAGAGGCACTTTGTCACAAATGACACTGTAATCCTTTAAAGTTTGCCTCATCCAAAGTAGTTGTGCACAACAACTACCGGCATACACATACTCCGCTTCCGTGGACGAGAGAGACACACAACTTTGCTTCTTGGAAGACCAACTCACCAAAGAGCAACCAAGAAATTGGCACCCTCCAGAAGTGGACTTCCTATCCACTTTGTCTCCCACCCAATCGGAGTCCGAATAGCCCACAAGGTTGAAGTTAGATCCTCTTGGATACCAGAGGCCAAAGTTTGGGGTATGAGCCAAATATCAAAAGATTCGCTTGACCGCCATATAGTGACTTTCCTTAGGTGCGTCTTGAAACCGTGCACAAATTCCCACACTCAACATGATATCGGGTCTAGATGCACAAAGGTAAAGCAAGGATCCAATCATGGAGCGATATACCTTTTGATCCACCGCTTTACCATTGGGATCTATGTCAAGTTGGCATTTGACGGGCATTGGAGTGGAAGCCGGCTTGACATCACTTAGCTTGAATCTCTTGAGAATGTCTTGAGTGTATTTGGCTTGGTTGATGAAGGTTCCTTCTCTTCGTTGCTTGACTTCGAACCGGAGAAAGAACTTCAACTCTCCCATCATGGACATCTTGAACTTGGAGGTCATGAGTGCGGCAAATTCCTCATTGAAAGCTTTGTTAGGGGAACCAAATATAATATCATCAACATATAGTTGGCACACAAAAAACTCCCCTTTGACCTTCTTGGTAAAAAGAGTGGGGTCGATTTTCCCAATTTCAAAACCGCGATCTTGCAACAACTCGGTAAGGTGGTCATACCACGCACGTGGGGCTTGCTTAAGGCCATAGAGTGCCTTATCGAGTTGGTACACATGATCGGGAAAATAGGGATCCTCGAACCCGGGGGGTTGCTTGACATATACTAACTCATTAATGGCACCATTAAGAAAAGCACTCTTCACATACATTTGTTGCAACTTAAAGTTATGATGAGAAGCATAAGCAATCAACATATGAATGGATTCAAGGCGAGCAACGGAAGCAAAGGTTTCACTGTAGTCGATACCCTCGACTTGGGAGTAGCCTTGTGCTACCAAACGAGCCTTGTTGCGAATAATAATTCCATGAGCATCTTGATTGTTCTTGAACATACACTTGGTTCCAATGACATTATGGTTCCCCGTGGGCCTTGGCATCAATATCCACACCTTGTTGTGCTCGAAGTTGTTGAGTTCTTCATGCATGTCATTAAGCCAATCTGGATCCTCGAGCGCCTCATAGACCTTTTGGGGTTCAACACAAGATACAAACGCGTGACGTTCACAATAGTTTGCTAATTGTCTATAAGTGCTTACCCCCTTTCTTAAGCTTCCAAGCACATTTTTCATGAGATGATCTTTGGTGGATAGCTTGGATGCGATCTTGGCGGCACGATGCTCTAATTCCTCCTCCGGAGTGAGTTGAGGAGCGGTCACTTGATCATCTTGAGCGTCGTCTTGAGCTTGTTCTTGATCTTGAGGTTGCTCTTGATCTTGAACTTGCTCGGATGGGAGAACTTGACCTTGGGCATCGCTTGGTGATACAACACCATTTTGAGGTAGATCTTGCTCTTGGTCTTGTTCATGAGGTTGAGGGCCTTCACTTTGTTCTTCGGAAGCATGTGGGTCTTGGATTGGTGATGGTTCCACTCGAGTAGAACATTGTCCTTCTCCTTCAGCCACAAGGGGTTCCTGAATGGCTAGGATAAAACCAACACCCATTCTTCTTATGGCTTGGGGAGGAATTTCATGACCTACATCACAAGTACCACTTTGCTCCACTTGGGAGTCATTATTCTCATCAAACACCACGTTACACGTCTCCTCAATAAGTCTCGTGGACTTATTGAGGACACGGTAAGCATGAGAGTTTGTAGCATAAACAACAAATATGCCCTCATGAGCTCTAGCCTCAAATTTAGACAAACGAACACCTTTCTTGAGAATGAAACACTTACACCCGAACACCCGTAAGTACTTGAGGTTGGGTTTGTTACCGGTGAGTATCTCATATGGAGTCTTGTTCAAGCCTTTGCGGAGGTAGAGACGATTGGATGGATGACACGCGGTGTTGATGGCTTCGGCCCAAGAGTTGTACGGACACTTGAACTCCGCCATCATGGTCCTTGCCGCATCCATCAACGTCCGATTCTTCCTCTCCGCTACACCATTTTTTTAAGGGGTGTAAGGTGCGGAATATTGATGCTTGATCCCCTCATCACTGAGAAACTCATCCAAGGTGTAGTTCTTGAACTCGGTGTCATTGTCACTTCTTATTGTCAAGATCTTTGCAATGTGTTGACGTTGAGCTTCATTTGCAAAGTCAATGACGCTTTGTTGGGTCTCGCTCTTCCTCTTGAAGAAATATACCCAAGTGTATCTTGAATAATCATCCACAATCACCAAGCAATACTTTCTACCCCCGAGACTATCAAAGGATGGAGGCCTAAATAGATCCATGTGAAGGGGATCCAAAGGCCTCTTCGAGTAAATGATAGTTGTGGGAGGGTGAGCCTTTTCATGTAGCTTTCCTTCGATACAACCACTGCAAGCACGATCTTTAGCAAAACTAACATTTGTTAGTCCACGGACATGGTCCCCCTTGAGAAGACTTTGCAAAGATCTCATATTGACATGGGCTAAACGGCGATGCCAAAGCCATCCCACGTCAACTTTAGCCATTAGGCATGTCGCGGTCTTAGTGGGTCGCTCCGAAAAGTTAATCACATACAGACCATTCTCGACATGCCTAACAAAGGCTACTTTAAGAGTCTTGCTCCACAAGAGGGCCACGGTATCAACATCAAAGAAAGTGGCAAAGCCCATGAGTGCAAGTTGACGAACGGAAAGTAAATTGTATGCAAGGGACTCAACAAGCATGACCTTCTCAATCGTGAGATCATGAGAAATGACAACCTTGCCAAGTCCCAATACCTTAGAGGACGAGGCATCACCCCACTCGACATTGGTGGGCATAGATGGAATCTTGTGAACGTCCACCACCAAGTCCTTGCTTTCGGTCATATGATTAGTGGCTCCACTATCGAGCAACCATGACCCTCCACCGGAAGCAAACACCTACAATAAATCAATGCTTGGTTTTAGGTACCCATTTTGTAATGGGTCCTTTGATGTTAGTAACAAGGGTCTTAGGAACCCAAATAGACCATTCAATGTACTCATAAGAAGAACCAACAAATTTGGCATAAACATGTCCATCACTAGCACGACATAAGACATAAGAAGGGTTAAAGTTGTCGGCTTTGTTGGGAGGCGTAGCATTTCCCTTCTTAGCATCACTACCCTTCATATTGTTGTTCTTCTTCTTCTTAGAAGCACTCTCTCCCTCCCTCACAAAAGTTTGCTTGAGAGGGGGAGGTCGTTTGGCCTTGTCATCCTTCTTCTTGTTCTTGGACTTGGGTGTAAACCCAATTCCTTCCTTGCCCACAACTTCCTTTTGATTGCTCAAAAGGTCATTGAGGTTATTCTCACCTTGTATGCATGACACAAGGCCTTTCTCAAGTTGCTTCTTCAACTTTGCATTCTCCTCAACAAGATGCACATGCTCACAACATGGGTTAGTAGCATTTGCATTATCAATTAAGACCATATGAGGAAAGGTGGCTTTCTCCTTGGTTAGCTTTACTTGGAGTTGATCAGGAGACTCTTTGAGGCTAGCATGAGCACCCTTCAAGACCTTGTGAGCCTTTTCAAGTAAATCAAACTCCTCTTTGAGTCTAGCAAGATCAACCCCAAGCTTGGCCTTCTCAGAGTTTAGCACACGAGATACAACAAGAGCATGATCAAGATCTTTCTTTAATTTAGCGTGGTCATCGTTGTATGACTCCTCAAGAGCGAAACGAATACCTCGCTCTTCCTTAAGAGCATTGGAAAGATCTGAAATCTCATCGGGGTAGTCACGACTATGCCCCTCCATCTTAGAGATGGTATCTTCGTGAGCCTCGATCATGTCATTGGCTTCACCAAATTGTTCCAAGAGAGCAACGAAGTGCCTTTTGGATTTACCCTTGAGCTTACTCATAAAAGACTCAAATTCATTCTCCTCCACATTGGACCCCTCACGTTCATCAATGCAATCCATCAAATAAGGATTATTAATGATGGTAGTTTTAATGTTGGGGGTTACCTTGTTGGTGGCTTTAGCCATGAGGCACTTGGCGGTGAAGTTCTCGTTGGGTGAGTCGAAGAGAGACACCCGTGGAGTTGTCGCAATGTCAATGGAGGCTACGGCAACCGACTCACCGTCTTCATCATCATCCTAATTGTACTCTTCTTGTGCCACCAACCCCTTGGGAGGAGTATTCTTGGTGAAGTTGCTCTTGTTGGGGAAAGACTTGGCCTTGTCTTTTCGGATGAGCTTGCCACCATTGTCTTCCCTTTTCTCATACAGACATTCCGCAACGAAGTGGCTCACATTCCCACAATTATAGCAAGTCCTCACTCATTGCTTGACCTTTGCGCCACTTGAGTTGTTCTTGTTGAAGTTAGGCCTTGTGTTCTTCTTGCTCCAAAATTTCCTTGAAGCAAGAGCCATGTGTTCATGATAAGCATACTTTGTATCTTCGGGATTGCTCTCCTCTTCTTCCTCTTCTTCCACACTAACTTTGGCCTTCAAGGCAAGGTTGGGCTTCTTTGCTCTTTGAGAGCGTAACACGACATTATCGGCAGTCTTGTCCAAGATGCTCATAGCCACAAACTCATCCAACACTTCACTTGAGGGCAAGGTGTGGAAGTCCGGCCTTTGACAAATGACGAAGGACATGGCCTTGTGGTAAGGCATCATGGCCTTGAGGAACTTGCGATTGATCCAATTGTCATCTGTATCCTTGCTCCCATGATCTCGGAGTGAGACCGCGAGAGTAGTTAATCTCCGATAAAGCTCACGAGGTTCTTCATCTTCTTTCATGGCAAACTCATCGGCTTCATCTTGCACCACTTCATAGTTGGAGCATTAAATGCTTGCGCTTCCCCGGTAGAGAGACACAACATGGAGCCATGCATCCTTAGCCATGGTGAAGGGTCGGAGATGAGCAAGATCTTCGGGTGGAATTGCATCTTCGATGATGAAGAGAGCATTCTCATTGAATTGATTATCTACGGCTTCTCTAGGGATGAAGTTGCTTCGGTCATGCGGATAAAAGCCTTCTTCAATGATTCTCCAGAGGTTAGTATTAACATGGTTCAAATGACGCTTAAAGCGATAAACCCAAGAATCAAAGTCCTCATTTTTCACAATCTTAGGGGGAGGACCGACATGATTCAAATGAGTGGAAGGAATCGGTCCACCATAAGTAAGTGGAGGTTCCACATGGGCAAAGATGTTGTTGCCAATTTTACCACTAGAAGAAGGAGCCTTTTCACTAGTAGCTTCCCCCTTGTCGAAGTTAGCATCCGTCACCTTGTTAGTGGGATCACCCACTTTCAATGGTGCGGTAGATAGTTTAAGCCCTTCTAAGAATTTATTAAACATGCTTTCAACCTCGGTCGTCATGGAGGTTTTCAATGTGTCCAAAGCCACATTGAATTCCTCACAAGAGACCGCGGTTCCCCCATCGGCCGTAGACGAGATTGGACTCACACCGGAGTGTTCCTCTGCACCGTCTATGGTGTCAACCATACTCTTCGAATGTCAAAGTACTTAATAAGGAGACGAGGCTCTGATACCAATTGAAAGGATCGATATAGTTGACTAGAGAGAGGGGGTGAATAGGCAACTAACAATTTTTACCTTTTCTTTATCAATTTAAACTTTGCATCAAAGTAGGTTGTCTAGATATGCAACTAGGTGAGCAACCTATATGATGCAAAAACAATAAGTAAATAAGCAAGCAAGGAAAGTATCTCAAGATAAGTTTGCACGAGTAAAGGGAAGAGATAACCAAGAGTGGAGTCGGTGAAGACGAGGATGTGTTACCGAAGTTCCTTCCCTTTGAGAGGAAGTACGTCTTCATTGGAGCGGTGTGGAGGTACAATGCTCCCCAAGAAGCCACTAGGGCCACCGTATTCTCCTCACGCCCTCACACAATGCGAGATGCCATGATTCCACTATTGGTGCCCTTGAAGGCGGCAACCGGACCTTTACAAACAAGGTTGGGGCTCTCTCCACAACTTAATTGGAGGCTCCCAACGAAACCATGGAGCTTCACCACAATGGAATATGGCTACGAGGTGACCTCAACCGTCTAGGGTGCTCAAACACCCAAGAGTAACAAGATCCACAAGGGATTAGTGGGGGGAATCAAATTTCTCTTGGTGGAAGTGTAGATCTGGGCCTTCTCAACCAATCCCTAACAGATCAACAAGTTTGATTGGCTAGGAAGAGAGATCGGGCAAAAATAAGCTTGAGGAGCAACAATGGAGTTTTGGGGGAGAAGAGGTAAGTCTTCTTGGAGAAGAAGACCCCTTTATATAGTGGGGGGACACACCCAACCGTTATGTAGCCCGCAGCCTGCATCTGGGCGGTACTACCATTGCTGGAGCTGTAGTACCGCTGCCACAGTGGTAGTACCGTTGTGGCAAGCAGGCTTAGGTCAACCAGGGCTGAGAAAGAAGAAGTACACGCACTAGGCCGGTACTACTGCCCTACGGGCGGTACTACCGCTGGTAAGCGGTACTGCTGCTCCCTACAGCCGCTGGAAAAACAGAGGAGGGCAACAAGCTGAGCGGCAGTTGGAGCGAACATAGGAGCGGTACTACCGCTTAAACAAGCGGTACTACCGCGCCCTACTATCGTCCCTACTACCGCTCCCCTGCATGGTCCTTTACGGAAACCCGACACGAAAATCAAGACCACGACAGGGGCGGTAGTACCAGCGACACAAACAGGCGGTACTACCGCTGAAGGCGGTACTACCGCTTAGCACACAACACCCCTTGTTTTGCACATCACGGAAACTCCAATGAAGCAGGAAGAAGGCGAGGGTGCAAGGAGAGTGTGTACGTGATGATTCCACCCATACTCTTCCGAAACGGATCCTCTCTTGGTAGTACGGTTATCCCTACGACTCAATTCCACCGAAGAGAAACGAGGGAAAATAATCCATCTAAAGTGAAGTCCTCGAGGGGAAACAAACACATAGTGCCCTTATATTAGATAACCTGAAAAGCTTAATGCACACGATTAGTCCGCAAAAGTATTGTCATCAATCACCAAAACACACCAGGGAAAAATATGCCCTAACACCGCTCATACACCGACTGGTGATGGACCCGATGCAGAGCCGGTCTCTTGCACACATGGTATGATGGATGGTTGGTTTGCTTGTCTGGCGTTGTGTTCGGGTGTGCCAGATACTCCAATGCGATGGTGGTGGGGTCTGAACTGCTTGTATCCCACCCGGTTACCGGTTATCCCGCCCAGAGGCTGCCTAGCGATGGGCTTTGTGTGGCGGTACACACAGTTGATTTGCTGGAGGGCTGTTGCGTTTGCTTGTGCCAATGCACCAATCCACATACTAGGTTCCTGCTTGATGTTAGATCATGGTTGTTTGGTGCGAGGCGAAAAGTACCACTAAAAGGCCCGACTCAAAGATGTTGGAGGTTGGCTCCTGGGCGCTCGAAGGTTTGCCCTTCTCAAAAGATTCCAGAATATTGTTATCTATGTCTTCATTGTGTGAGCCAGCGCGTCAAGCACATGCTGGTGTGTTGCGTCACATCGCCTGCCATAGCGGATACATGTAGGCGCATTGGCCACCGGACTAATGTTGGTTTGACAGATTGAACAGTGGCATGCATCGCTTTGGGTGCCAGCCATGCCATGTCCCAAAGTCCACAACTGTAGATCTAGGCACAAGTTTAAACCGGCGCGTGGGTCGTTCAGTTGCCATCATCTTGCTTTTCGTTTCATGCGGGGTTTGCAGTTCCGTGAAGTGTTATGTACCAACTTCTATGTCCATAGTTCCAAAAGTGTAATTCAAGTTATTTGTCACAAAAATTATGGCATCAGTAAATACATATTTTGAATCTTCTAATGGTGTGGTCTTTATGGTTTATAGACCATACCACTTGTTTGCATGATCATTGCTAAATTTGTTAGACTCAATAGCACTTGTGGATAAAGCTGCCACGAGGAACCCGGTTGAAAGGTGATCGAGAATTAAGCAGCGAAAGTTTTGCACCATAGAACATCATTGTGAGCATAGCAGTGAGATGCCGCTCCATCCGACAAACCAAAGGCATGAGATCTTGTATCGATGGGCATGTACTACCCAGAGACAGTCGAGGTAAGTGAATGACATAGTCCTAGTGGTGCAGCCAAAATTGCTAGACATCATTGGTGCAAATCGAATCATTGCAGCAAATTGAAAATTTCCCATTTGATTAAACAAATGTTCGTCAATATTCAGATTCACGAACAGTTTTTGGAATCATGAGCATTTGTCAAATTCGTGAATATTTTTCAAATTCTAGGACCTTTTCTGGCTCAATGAAATTTTTTCAAAATTCATATTTTTCGTATTTTGGAACTTTTTCGAAATCCCAAATTAGTTAAACAAGAGAAAACAAAAATGAAATAAAAAATAAAAAGGAAAAAAACAAGAAAATAGTGTATGTCTTGTGCCGCTCATGGGCCAGCCCAAATGTGCGCGTGGGGGCAGCAGGGGATGCGCGCTCGTTGCCTCCTTGCGCATGCTGGGCCGAATAGGAGCTCCCAAAATTGTTGGGCAGTTTTCTTACGGGAAGCCAGATTTCGGCTGGAGGAGCGGGAGGTAAAGCAAAGGCATAACAGCGCTAATGATTCTCAAAACAAAAGCCATAGCTTATCAGAATATCCAATTTCCGCTCGCCGCGTCAAAATGGCACCGCACACTCTCCATCAAGATGGGCCGGCCCGTTTAGAAGCGACGTGTGTGTTCCACCATTCTGGTTTTAGGAACCCTCTGGAAGGTTCCAGCCGGTTTTTTTGGTTTTGGGAACTTTCTAGCAGGTTCCTGAACTGTTTTTTTTCTTCTGTTTTTCTATTTTTTTTCTATCGTTTTTATTTCTCGTTTTTCATTTATCTTTTCCTTTTTCTGTTTCTCTTTTTCCATTCTTTCTTTTTTATTTCTTCTTCAAGTTTATTTTTTGTTTCAACAAATTTTCAGAAACTTTAAAAAATGTTCGTATTGTAATTCTTTGTAAAAAATTCGATAATTTTGGGGAATTTCAAAAAAGTTCATTTTCCAAAAATTTGTTCAAAAATTTTAAAAGTGCTCCTAGTTTTGAAAATTTGTTCGCAAATTCAAAAAATGTTTCAGAACTTCAGAAAATGCTGGCAATTTCTAATTTTGTTCACGAATTTGAAACTTTTCATGTTATGAAAACCGGTTTGCAAATTCAAAAAATGTTCGGGAACTTCAGAAAATGTTCCCAATTTGTAATTTTGTTCATCAATTAGAACTATTCATGTGTTTGAAAATTTGTCCGAAATTCAAAAAAAATTAGGGGAATTTTTTTTTCACAAATTTAAAAATATTTGGGAATTTCAAATAATGTTCTAGCTTTCCAAAAAAATTCTCGAATTCAAAAATAATCATGTCTTCAATTTTTTTCGCAAATTCAAAAAATGTTCGGGTGATTTAGAAAAATGTGAGTTTTGAAATAATGTTTCATAATTTTGAGAATTGTTCTTGTTTTTCAATTTTTGTTCCCGTTTCTCAAAAAATATTTGTCTGTTCTACACAATTTTTTGTAATTTCAAAAAATGTTCTCGTTTGCAATTTATTTCCTTTTTTGCCAATACAAAAATGTTCATGTTTTCAAAAGTTTGTCGAAAGTTCAAAAATTGTTCGCATCTTCAAAAGCAATTATGAGTTTGAAAAAACGTTCCTCTTTTTAAAAATGTTATTGTTTTAAAAACCGGTTTATGTTTTCAAATCTTGGTCAAAATTTCAAACCTTGTTCACATATTCAAAAAAAAATCCCCTTTTTACCAAAAAAAGTTGAGTTTTATAAATTTGGTTCACATATTTGAAAAATGTTCATGTTTCAAAAAAGTTTCCTTTTTGAAAAATATTTTTTTTTCGAGGGTACGCCAAAGGCGTACCTTAGCTTTATAGAAGGGAGAAAAATATGTACAAGAGTTATAACAATGAGCTAGTTGATGGTCACAAGCCGACCCCAACCAAACCTCCACTCCACTCCTAAATACTACTCTACTACTCGGGTATCGGTCTTCCTCCAGATGCTCCTGCCGTAGCCCAAGTCCTCAAGTCGTCGAAGATCAAGTCCACCGTCTCCCATTCATTTTTGATATGGTTTGATCCGAACACTCTTGCGTTCCTCTGTTTCCAGAGTGTCCAGCAAATGAGCATCACGAATGTGTCAAATCTTTTCCGAGTTTGCTTTTGTATGCGCTTTCTAGCTTCCGTCCACCATTGCACCAAATGGGATCCATATGTTGGGCAAAGCTCCACTCTCAATCCCATCCTCGACATGCACATGTACCACACTTGCCTCGAGAACACACATTGCAGCAAGATGTGGTCGACTGTGTCTTCCTCTTGATCACAAAAGTAGCATTTAGACGTTTGGTCTTGCAAACCGTGTCTAGCCCTTCTGTCCGACGTCCACAGTCGATATTGCACTGCCAGCCACATGAAGATTTTACATGCCAGTGGCGCCCAACATTTCCAGATTGCTCCGAAAGAGTGAAATCTAACTCCTCCCTCACATAGCATCTTGTATGCAGATGATGCGGTGTAGACTCCAGTCACACTCCAAGCCCATATGGGGCTGTCCTCAGTTTGAATATCTAATTGAATCTCCGATATGATCTCCCAAAGTGCGATGAACTGGGTTAGACCCTCCGTGCATAGGTCACCCACGACGTCGTTCATCCAAGCATGCATGCACATCGCATCACGTACCAATCTCCTGTTGGCCACCTGCGTACGAACTGTCGCCACCACCAAGGGGGGCAGCTCTGAGATGGTTGCACCATGGATCCACCGATCTTTCCAAAACAAAATTTTGTCTCCCGCTCCCACCTTCCATTTAACCAGGCTCCCAAACGCTTGGGCCACCTTTTTGTCCGCGTTTTTGAAAAATATTCACGTTCAAAATTTAAGAAGTTTCAGATGTGCCGTTGTCTTTAGTTCTAGAGAACTCGCGCTAGTAAATTGTGAAGTTCTGTGATTAGCTCTGCTGGCTAGCAACGCTGGCACAGGTTCATGAGATCCAGAGATCAAACCCCACCGAGTGCATTCATTTTGCCTATTTTAAACCTACAGTTAGGCAGCCTCTATTGGGCCGGCCCAGTCAAGCTAGCCTTGTGCGTCGGGTCATTGTTTGACCCAAAACGCGTCAAATAGGAGGTCCCTAGCTTTTCGCAAAAAAGAAAAAGAAAAAAAAGAGGCATAGGAGCGGAGAGGTCCTATCTGCCGCTCTGTGTGACACGCTAAGCATGGTTCGAACCTGGGACCACATGCTTCAAACAAGTATGGCTACCGACCAACCTGCTTGATAATGCAGCGCAAAGTCTTAAGAACAAAACTCAGTGCACATCCGAACATTTTAATATTTTTTTATGCAAACCGTTCTTTTGAGAAAAAATGTGAAGGCCGTCTGAAACAGCAAACACTTTCCAAAATTTTGAATAAAATTTCTAAAAAACTCAAATATTTCTAAATATGCAAGCAATTTTTGGAACCGGAACATTTTTTAAATACCCCCCAAAATAGAAATCAAGAACATTTTTTGGAAAACCAGAACATTTTTCAAATTTCAAATCAATTTTTGGATACATGAACATTTCTTTAAAATTGGGAACATTTTTTGAAACTCCCAAACAAAATTTCAAAACATGTTTTTTTTAATTTGCGCACATCTTTTAAAACTCCCGAACAAAATTTAAAACGTGAACATTTTTTGGAATTTTCGAACAATTCTTTAAATGAAAACATTTATTTAAACTCCCAACAAATTTGAAAACATGAACATTTTTTTGAAATTGGTGAACAAATTTTGAAATGGGAAGATTTTTTGAAACTCCCAAACAAAATTCTAAAACGTGTTTTTTTGAACTTATGTATTTTTTTGAAAAGTGAATTTTTTTGTAATATGCGATCATTTTTTAGAAAATGGAGAACATTTTTTGAATTTGTGGACAAAAATTACTAACAAGGAACATTTTTTGACATTCTGAACATTTTCCAAATTTTAGAAAATAATTTGAAAATCTGAAGAACAAACAGGAAATAGAAAGGAAGAAAAAGGAATTGAAAAACAAACAAAGAAACAGAAAAAGAAAAAAGAAAGAAAAGGAAAAAGAAAAAAGAAACAGAATAGAAAAAAGAAAAAAGAAACAGAAAAAACCCAGTGTAAACCGGTTCAAGAACCTTCTGAAAGGTTCTCAAAACCGGCAGGAACCTTCCAGAAAGTACCCAAACCGGTACTGTAGCGGTTGACTATCTCCTAGTTGGGCCGGCCCGTTTTGATCGCTAGGTCGCTCGCCTCTGTGCGAAACAGCGACAACTTGACGCAATGAGCGTCCGTTAAGAAATTCCAACTTGACGCAATGAGCGTCCGTTAGGAAATTCCTAGCAGCGCCTCCACGCCGGCGGGCTGGATGGCTGGCCCCACCCGCGCGCGTCCGTGGCAGCGGCCCAAGCCAGGTGTACTCGAGTACTCTCGGAGCCGCGCCTGTGACAGGTGGTCCTGCCCCGCTTACGTGAAGATGGTGCAAAGCTTGACATTCCCCTTGGACTGGTCCGACTTCAGCATGCCCGCACCGAGCGGTCAAGGTCAGGTGATCAGATCACGGCCAGGTCTCCAATCCACTGTTCCTGATGCTGCTGACCGCTGCTGTGAGCAGTGAATTTGAGCAATGCATCCATCACATGTTACTATTAATTTATTCCTCGTATATGATGGACTATCTGTGACTGCAGCAGAGGACGTTTTATTTTATATTGTCCAAAAAAAAAACTGCGGGCATAAGCGCCATCGTTTTGATCAGGCTACACCATTCTTCCTTACCATTCAGAACTCGGCATGTTAACTGTTCTGCATCAGCTTGTGCGATCTGGGAAGAGGTGCCAAGATTCCCTTACCATTCCGAGCAAGCGCCATGACCCGAGGTTACGCCGAGCACAGCACACCGTGAAAAAGGCACGCGTTCCTTCCGGCAATGTGGCCAAATGACATTTACCCAGCGGCCATGTCCTTTTACCAAATCGGAGAAGGATCTTGGGAGGACAGGGATGGGCGGCTGGGAATGGCAAGAACGCTGATCTCCTTTGCCTCCCCTGCCCACTGCAGCGGCTGCCGCGTCCCGCAGAACCAAACCGAGCCCGCTGAATCCGCTTCCCGAAACACCCAAGCCGTGATGGCAACGTCCCGGTCGGCATGGCCTCTAGTTGCACCCGTAAACCAGGCGTGGGCACCGTCCTAAAAGAAGAACTCTGGACGCGTCATTTTCTGCGGTCGTTTCGAACTTTGGATGGGGATATTATGCATTTTCTCTTTCGTTTTTGAACATCCTTGCAATTGCTAAGCTCCCTAGAAATAGAGGTTTAAAAAAGACCCCGATAACTCCCGATCGTTCGGTCTGGATTCGCTCGGGGATACACCTTTTACGAAACGAAAAGGTTCGGGACGAAACCCCTCCAGCCCGAACTACCCCCATCAGCACGATCTAAAAAAGGCTCCAATAGCCCATTTTGCTGGGCCTCTTCTCAGACGTGAATAGAAAGCCCCAAAAATCAGGAAAAGTAAAACAAAAAACAAAAACAGTAAAAAAATGAAGAAGAAAAAGGAACCCCTTGCCTTCAAAACAAAAAAAAAGTTTAGTGTAAAAATGCCATGGTTGCTGATCCATTTTCATTAACAAATCAGTTTGCCATGGTTAACAAAGGTAAAAAATGCCATGTTTCAGACAATAAAAATGCCATGGTAGCAGGAAATAACTTCGCAATGGTTAAAATGATTATTTGGATATGGAAAAAGATCTAAAATTGCCATGGGTGTAACTTAAAAATTGCCCTGTTCGAAAACGAGAAATTTGCCATGGCAAATAAACATCTTAAGTGACAATGGTAACGTTCTTCGAATAAGATATGACAACGGCACTACCACATCTTAAGTTGCCATCACTACGAAGTCTACACTACGAAAAGTTGCCATGAAGTTTGCATATATATGGATACAACATGGGAAAAGAAATTAAGTTTACACTACGAAGTTTCCATCATGGCAACATATGGAAAAATATATATGGTGAAAAAAATGTTTCTCTAAACGCATAGATTTTTTAAAAAAAATGGAGAAAGCATATTAACTTGTAATGATATCGTACATGTAATCACCATGACAAAACAAATTCTAAAGGATCAAAACATTTTTCCGTGGAAAAACAAATTGGAAAGAACAAAACTTGTCATCTTCTCAAACTAATATGTAATGGCCATGGCAAACATTCTTCGGAACCAAGGCAAAAAATGCATTTAGTTGCCATGGAAAAAACACATCTATAAAAAAATTACTAATTTTTGTTGCCATGGCAAGTTTTCCATGTTTTTTAACATCTTAGGTTGCCATGTTTTCGAACATCTTTAGTTGCCATGGCAAGTTTGCCATGTTTTTTTTAACAAACTTAATTAAAAAAAGTTTGCCATGTTTTTTAGCGTCTTAAGTTGCCATGGCAAGTTTGCCATGTTTTTGAGCATCTTTAGTTGCCATGGCAAGTTTGCCATGTTTGTGAACATCTTCATTTAAAAAGTTTGACATGTTTTCGAACAAACTTAATTAAAAGAAATTTGCCATGATGCGTAGATCATAGTTGTCATGGGCCGTTAGCTAAATTTGTCGTGGTCGAGAAAGCAAAATTTGCCATGATACATAGACTAATTCAAGAAAAAGTTAAATTGCGGTCGTGCATGCTCTCAATTTGCCATGATGCATAGACTATAGTGTTGGGGAACGCAGTAATTTCAAAAAAATTCCTACGCACATGCAAGATCATGGTGATGAAAGCAACGAGGGGGGAGAGTATCGTTTAGTACCCTCGTAGACCGTAAGCGGAAGCGTTA
This sequence comes from Triticum dicoccoides, assembly GCF_002162155.2. NCBI lineage: Eukaryota > Viridiplantae > Streptophyta > Magnoliopsida > Poales > Poaceae > Triticum > Triticum dicoccoides. The sequence continues at coordinate 132,173,223 of NC_041392.1, read as the reverse complement.
TGACAACGCGATTGATGTAGTCGTACGTCTTCACGATTGACTGATCTAGTACCAAAGATACGGCACCTCCGCGATCTGCACACGTTCGGCTTAGTGACGTCCCGCGAACTCACGATCCAGTAGAGCTTCGAGGGAGAGTTTCGTGAGCACGATGGCGTGATGACGGTGATTGTTGGGGATATTGCCACTAGGTGTAAACCGGCTTACTTGGGCCGGGTTAACTTCATAGTGGTATAAGCAGGTGAAGGCCCAAGGCCTATAGTCGGTTTAGAATCTATAGCCGTAAACCGACCTGATGTATAACTTGTATTGTAAGTTAGGAATAGAGAGATACCAACCGGGATACGAATATGAACCGGTTGGGACTCTATGGACCGACGGGTGTCACCCGTGTATATAAGGGGACGACCCGGCGGCGGTTCAGGAGAGACAACGACAACAACTCGAGTCTAGGCGAAGCTTGCTTGCTCCCTAGCCATCGAGACCACATCAATTCCATCACAACTAGACGTAGGCTTTACCTTCATCGAAGGGGCCGAACTAGTATAAACCCCTTGTGTCTTTGTGTCAACTTTAACCCCTTCAAGTAAACTCGTAGCGATGGCTCCACGACTAAGTCCTTTCGCTAGGACATCTGCCGTGACAAATCCACGACAGTTGGCGCCCACCGTGGGGCTATCGCACGATGGTTTGACGATCTTGGAGGGCAAGCTCAAGGGACTCGAAGGCTATGTTGTGGGCCGGATGACCAAGAGTCGTCGGGGCAGGATCTACATCGACGACGCAGGATGGGGTCCCGAGGCCGATTCGATCGAGTACGGGTACCGGGTCCCCTTTGGTGGCATACACGTTTTCATTGGCAAAATCGGTGAGCCTGGGCCTGAGCCGGACATCTGCACCGACCTCATCGAGACGGCTCAGCGTGCGAGATCTACCTGGGCTAAACCGGCCGTGAAGCGTGTCTTCGTTGGAGTCGTCCACGAGGGAGAGCGTGAGGACGAATCAGAACACGGTAGCGAGACCGTTGTCTATTCCGATGACGAGTCCTCAACCGGAGAGACCGAATCGCTGTACCAGTTGCAAGACGACCAGATTAGGGGCTGTTCCGATGGCGACAGTATTCCGGACCCCCCGGGCCAGGTCAACCGGGTTGGAATATTCATGGCCGGCACACAGGCGGCGAATCACTCTTCGACCGCCGCAGCAATGCTCTCCGGATCAGCAGCAGCAGGGTCAGGAGGCCTTGTGCGCCTGCCGGTTCAAGTTCTATCCGATCTATTTGATGCACTAGCCGCGCTTATGGCAGAGGACAATCCGGCGGATCAGGAGGCCCATAATGCAGAAATTGCGAAGGTGAGAGAGCAGATCGTGCAAGCCAAAGCGGATCTGGCAGCAGAAAAAGACAGGATGGCTGCAGAGCGGGCCGCTTTGGACGCCCAGGCCTATAAACTCATGCTTGACCAGAACGCATCACAGGAGGTTTTGAAGCGGAAGCACAGATCACGCCTGCCGTTAGGGTTTGACCCCCGAAATCTCTTTCACACTCCAGGAGCTGGACCCAGTAATCCGCCGCAGTACCCGGAGACAAACCGGATTGAGGCACCCGGACCAGGGGCGACGGTCCAACCTCGCCTGATGGAACCTCCTCACCGAAACATTGTGGTTCCTCCGCCGGTCCAGACGCCCCCGGGTCATTATTCGAATCCTATGGACAACCTTGTTGCGGCCGCTGCACGGTTAGAGGCCATCCCAGTCGAAGGGGATTCTCCGCAAGTGATAGAGACGCGCCGGGTTAAGGAGCTTCTCCGGACTGCGCTGATTCAGCAGGAAGCATATTCGTACAGTCGTGATCGGATCCACTCTACATCCCGTCCAAGCCGGAGTTATAGCAGGCGCTTGAATGAACCCGCCGTATCGAGCAATGCGCGAGGCCGTGAAGCAGCCTGTGGCGATAGCCCGGCAGGCGGTGCCCGCGATGCGCAGGATGTGGTGGACCGGGCCCGAGCACAAAGGGAGGCCGAGTTAGCAGCCCAGGATAATGCGGGTCAACTTACGCCGTTTCGTTCTACCACCTTCGCCGGACTAGGAGCCACATCCGCTTTGGGAGTGCCTTGCTTGATCCCTGCTTTACGTAATGTGCGCCTGCCCAAAGATTTCAAGGGTCCACGCAAGGTGCCGAATTACACCGCTGATTTATCCCCTGAAGCATGGGTAGAGAGTTATGAGATGGCCATGGAAATGCTGGACGTGGATGAGGCCGCATGTGCAAAATACTTCACCATGATGCTTGAGGGCACGGCTCATACTTGGTTAAAGAGCCTACCACCCAATTCTATCAGCTCATGGGCCCAGTTGCGGGCCCGGTTTATACAGAATTTTAAGGATACATGTAAGCAGCCCAAGTCCATAGTAGACCTGGCGGCTTGGGTCCAGGAGGAAGGAGAATCAACGACCCGTTGGATGCGCCGCGTTTCGGAAATTTTGCACTCGTCTGACAGGATTAATGCTGACTCTGCGATCTTAACTCTGGAAGGTAACTGCCGGTTTGAGCCTCTAAAATTGAAGTTGGGACGCATGAAGCGGTTCTGTAATGACATGGGAACCCTCATGGCCGCTTTAGTGAAGTATGCCGATTCGGACAGTACCAAGGATCCCGAGCCTGATGATGATGAAGCAGGGAAGGGAAAGAAGAATAGCAACTCCAAACAGCAGCAGTACAAACTAGCGGGTCAAGGAAACGGAGGCAAGCGCAAGGCGGATGGCAGCATGGACTTTGTGGCCAACACTAATGCACAGGACAGGGGGCAGCGGCGCAGAGGTAAAGCGGCAAATCGTAATGGGGCTCCCAATCCTAACGCAAGCCGTTTGAACTATTTGTTGAATCAGCCTTGCCCGAAGCACGGGACGAAGGATGCGCCGGCTAACCATCTTTGGAAAGATTGTTATATCATGCAGGAGTTCAAAAACTCTAATACTTTCCGGTATGATCACGGATCAGGTGGTGGTTCAGGATCCGGTTTCCACGGGCCAGATCACGATGGAGCTTCCGGTTCAGGTCGCAATCAGGGCGGTCACAATCACCAGAATAATCAGAACGGCCAGCAGCAGCAGCAACAGCAGTCGGGTTATCAGAGCCAGCCAAAACAGTTGAACAATGGGCAATATCATGTTTTCACAACTAGCTTGGATAAACGCGACCGAAAACTCCACAAGCGAGCGGTGAATTCTGTTGAACCGGCCTTACCACGTTACTTGCGCTGGTCGGAACAACCTATCGTGTGGAGTAGAGAGGATCACCCGCCCCGGGTTGATAATCCGGGCCAGCTAGCATTAGTGGTAGACCCTCAGGTGGGGGGTTATAAATTCACCAAGGTACTCATGGATGGAGGAAGCAGTATTAACATACTATACTATGAGACATTCCGTCGCATGGGTTTAACAGACAAAGATCTCAGACCGTCCAATACGGTGTTCCATGGTGTGGTGCCTGGCAAATCTGCATATCCTGTTGGTAAGATAGCCCTGGACGTGGCTTTTGGGGACGAGTACGACTCCCGGTCGGAAAAACTAACATTTGAGGTGGTGAAGATCCAGAGCCCATATCATGCCTTGTTTGGCCGGCCGGCTTACGCCAAGTTCATGGCGCGGCCTTGTTATATCTACTTGCAGCTCAAGATGCCGGGTTACAAGGGGACTATAACGGTTTATGGGAGCCGTAGGGTCGCTTTGGAATGTGAGGAAGGTGATGCGGCTTATGCAGAGTCGGTCTGTGCCACGGAGGACTTGAAGTACTATAAGGACAATGTTGATCCAGCGGATATGACTCCTCTGAAGAAGCCAACTACAGAACATGATTCGGATCTGAAGTTCAAATCGGCAGCTGAAACCAAGCTTGTTGACTTCGTGCCCGGCAATTCGTCCAAGCAGTTCACTGTCAGTGCCAATTTGGATCCCAAATAGGAAAGCGCGCTCATCGAGTTCATCCGTGAGAATCGGGACATCTTCGCATGGAAACCATCCGACATGCCAGGTGTACCGAGGGAACTCGCTGAGCACACTCTTAATGTGGATCCTAGGTATAAACCGGTGAAGTAATTCCTTCGCCAGTTTAACGAAGAAAGGCGAAAGGCCATTGGAGAGGAAGTGGCCAGGCTTTTGGCAGCTGGCTTTATCGTTGAGGTGTTCCATCCAGAGTGGCTTGCTAATCCGGTGCTGGTTCTTAAGAAAAATGGCACTTGGCGTATGTGTGTGGATTACACAAATCTTAACAGGGCCTGTCCAGCGGATCCTTTTGCCCTCCCCCGCATTGACCAGATCATTGATGCCACGGCGGGTTGTGAGCGTTTGAGTTTTTTGGATGCATACTCTGGATATCATCAGATCAAAATGGCGGTTAAGGACCAGGAGAAAACAACGTTCATTACTCCCTTTGGAGCCTTCTGCTATGTATCTATGCCCTTCGGACTTAAGAGTGCCCAAGCCACCTATCAACGGTGTGTACAGAATTGCCTGCATAAACAGATCGGCCGCAATGTGCACGCCTATGTGGATGATATTGTAGTAAAATCAAGGCAGAAGGAGACGCTGGTGGATGACTTGAAGGAAACCTTTGACAACTTGCGGGTTTACAAGATGATGCTTAATCCGGCCAAGTGTGTCTTTGGTGTTCCGGCAGGCAAGTTACTAGGTTTTCTGGTGTCTAATAGAGGAATTGAGGCTAATCCGGAGAAGATTACAGCTATCACCGCCCTGGCTAAACCGAAGTGCATCAATGATGTTCAGCGCTTGGCGGGCCGAATCGCCGCACTAAGCCGGTTTATCAGCCGCCTCGGAGAAAAGGCCATTCCTTTGTACCAAATGCTGAGGAAGACAGGCCATTTCATTTGGAGTCCGGCTGCTAATGAAGCATTTGAGGACCTGAAGCGGCAGTTAGCCAATCTGCCTGTTCTTGCAGCTCCGGTCGACAAGGAGCCACATTATTATACGTAGCGGCCAATGCTCGGGCAGTTAGCGTGGCTATTGTGGTGGAACACAAAGAGGCAGGCAAGGAATATCCGGTTCAGCGGCCGGTTTATTGTATCAGCGAGGTGCTTATTGAATCCAAGCAAAGATATCCGCATTGGCAGAAGCTGGTCTATGGTGTTTTTATGGCCAGTCGGAAGTTGAAGCAGTATTTTCAAGGGCACCCCATCACAGTGGTCAGTTCAGCTCCCTTGGGTGATATTATACAGAACCAGGAGGCGACTGGCCGGATTGCCAAGTGGGCTATAGAGCTTGGGCCACACGGACTGAAGTATGTGCCTCGGACGGCAGTGAAGTCTCAAGCACTTGTTGATTTCATCAATGACTGGACGGAGTTACAAGCACCAGAGGAGAAGCCGGATCACACATATTGGACTATTCATTTTGATGGATCCAGGCAATTGGAAGGCTCGGGGGCTGGAGTCGTATTAACTTCCCCACGAGGTGATAAGTTTTGTTATGTTCTCCGCTTAATGTTCCCTTGTACTAATAATGCAGCTCAGTACGAAGCCTTGCTCCATGGTCTCCGGATGGCTAAAGAGATGAATTTAAGCCGGGTTAAGTGCTTTGGTGACTCGGACCTAGTGGCTCAACAGGTGTCTGGCACTTGGGATTCTAAGGACCCGCTCATGGCTGCATATCGTCGGGAAGTGGATAATATTGCGGGTTGTTTCAAGGGTTATCAAGTGGATCATGTGTACCGTCGGAAGAATGAAGCGGCGGATGCTTTAAGCCGGTTGGGCTCTCAGCGTAAACCGGTCCCGCCTAACGTCTTTTTGGACGTGTTGCACAACCCGTCAGTCAAGCTCCCAGGTGAAGCGGATTTGGCTATTCCTGATCCGGAGGCTCAATTGGTGGCAGCCCTGCATGTTATTCCGGATTGGACAGTTCCTTATCTTGCGTACATGAACCGGGGGGAGTTACTAGAGGATGAGATTCTAGCCAGGCAGATAGTCCGGCGATCCAAGTCTATGACGATTGTCAATGGTGAATTACATCATTGCAGTGTATCAGGGGCGTTTCAACGTTGTGTTTCTCCTGAGGAAGGCTGTGAAATATTAAGAGAAATCCATGAAGGGGATTGTGGACACCACGCCGGTTCAAAGTCTCTGGTGGCAAAGGCGTTTCGTCACGGGTTCTACTGGTTGACAGCGCATGCTGACGCGGAGGACTTGGTTAAACGGTGTGATGGATGTCAGAAATTTTCAAGGCGTGCTCATGTGCCGGCTCAAGAATTGAGGATGATCCCAATAACATGGCCGTTTGCAACTTGGGGGCTGGATATGGTTGGGCCTTTTAAAAGATCCAAGGATAAGAAAACCCACCTTTTGGTGGCAGTTGACAAATTTACCAAGTGGGTTGAAGCGGAGCCTGTTAGCAAGTGTGATGCAGCAACAACGGTGCAGTTCATCAAGAAGGTGATTTTCCGGTTTGGTTTTTCACACAGTATCATTACTGACAATGGTACCAATTTATCCAAGGGCGCTATGAAGGAGTTCTGTGAACGTGAGCACATCCGACTTGATGTGTCGTCAGTGGCACACCCCCAGTCCAATGGACAGGCAGAACGAGCTAATCAGGAAATCTTGCGAGGCATCAAACCCCGGCTTATGGTCCCATTGCAAAGAACACCAGGATGTTGGGTTGAAGAGCTACCATCTGTGTTATGGAGTATCAATACTACGCCAAACCGGTCCACAGGATACACGCCATTTTTCATGATCTATGGAGCAGAGGCAGTTCTCCCTAGTGACATCTGGCATGATTCGCCTCGTGTGGCAGCTTATGTTGAAGCAGACAATGAGACAGCACGACAAGACGCTTTGGACCTATTGGCCGAGGAGCGTGATATAGCGGCTGCCCGTTCGGCGATTTACCAGCAAGATCTTCGTCGCTATCACAGTCGCCGGGTTAGAACCAGAACTTTTCAAGAAGGAGATTTGGTGCTTCGACTCATCCAAGATCAAACGGATATGCACAAGTTATCCCCACCTTGGGAGGGACCTTTCGTGGTCAGCAAGAATTTGCACAACGGGTCGTACTATCTGATTGATATTCGAGGGCATAAAGACTCACGTACATCAGAGGAGGAGACCAACAGGCCGTGGAATATAGCTCATCTTTGGCCTTACTATACTTGAGCCATCAGCTCTATCTATGTACATATCATGACAATGTATATATTATCTTTGATATATCAAACCGGAGCCTCAGCTAAAGCGGGGTCTCTGTCTTTCTCATCATGCGAGGTTACACGGAGTGGTTCTGTTTAAAGCGGCCTCCGGTTTACCCCTTGACATTTGTTTTTTATATATCACTGGGGGCCTTGGTCGTGTCCGAACCAACGGGAAACCCTTTGATAGGCGGCAGCCACCAGATCATTTGGGGACATGGTCAAGTCTGAACCAGTCACGCCTCTTGGTTGGCCTAAGGCCACAAAATCACTTGGGGGCATGGTCGAACCCGAACCATTGCCACGCCTCTTGATCTGGCATATATGCCACGAATCATTTGGGGACCTGGCTGACTTGAATCATTGTCACTCCTATTGGGGGCCTTGATCCTGTCCGACCATGGTAATACCATCTGATCAGCTCAGTATAGCATATTTTTGCAAATGGTTTTTTATCATTACCTTTTCTTCCATGTTAATTTCATGGTTTGTTTATTCTTTGCTTTTGTCGGATTTCTTTTATGTCGACAAACACCTTTTTTCCGATTCAGCCGATGGATTTGATTCCCCTTTAATCCGGAGGAGTATGCCCGGTTTACCTTTTTCCTATTAACATCATGGAGTAACAAGGGGGCTCGTATTGATTCAGTACGGTTTATACGGGAGCTATTTTCCCCCACCTTTTTTTTCTTTTGACGGTAATGGTTTATAAAACCGCCGCTTCAGGCTTGGCTAAACCAGCTTCATACCCAAACATGGCAGGTATTTATGTATCATATATTTGTTATATTACTGATACACATATCAGGATCATAAGCCGGCTGGCGGTATAACCGCCACCGAAGTTCAAATTTTTCTGATTGCAGGAAATATGAATTGGAGTTCTTCAAACGAAAGCTTCAGTACTTATGCACGAAGGCATATTCCAGTTAGAAGCGTTAACTATCCTATTACAGGGCAGCATGGCCAAATAAGATCATTGTTCTTTTCGAAAGGTATTACAAACAGATCTCCAAACCGGCTTCTGGTTCAATCCTGCTCCTCATCCTCCGCCGCTTCAGCTTCCTCGTCTCTATCCATTGGCTGGAAATCAACAGTGGTCCAGTCGATTCCCATTAAAGCTTGGAAAACAGCCTCTTCATGGATCAGGGAAGACGGTTCAATATCAGGGGCATAAGTGTGCTTACGGATTGGAGGGATCAGATTCTCCGCTTCAATAGTTGGGGCAGGCACTCGTTTGTTTTGCTCATTATATTGCGCTTGATAATGCGTCAAATCTGCTTCTTCAGCTAGCTGGCAAGCCAGAGGGCGCACTGCACGGTTTATTGCCCTTAAATCCTCTTCGTTGAATTCAGAGCCATCTTCTTACAGGCTGGGATAGCCTTGAGCTGTTTCCACAGGATCAAAATCTGGCACCCATGCCTTTGCCCGGATTAAGGCATTGATGGCTCCGGTTCGGGCAGCGGATTTTTTCAGCTCCTCAATCCGGGCTGGAAGCATTGACAACTTGCTAAGAGTGTCCTGGATTAAAGAGGGTGCCGGGTTGTTGTGAGAAGCTGTGGTGATGATCCGTTGGGCTCCGGTATATAATTGTTCCACCAAGGTGTAGGCAGCTTTCAATTTCTTCCGCACATCATTTCCTAAGTGCCCAATACGTGTGCCTACAACAAGATTGGAATGGTCTCAAACCGGATTTATGCTACAGCAGGTTCAAATTATCACAGAAGTTACAAGGAGCTTACCAAAGATTGCAGCAGTCATGGAGTGTATTTGCCGCTGTACGGCCGTCAGTTCATCCACCACCGGTTTAAGGGCAGCTTCAGCATTTTCCGTTCTTTTGGTTAAACCGGCCTTCTTAGTGGCCCAGTCAGCCCGCTCTTTCTTGAAGCTTTCTTTCAGCCGTTCAGCAGTGCTCAAAGCGCTGGTTAATTCTTGCTTTGCCTTATCTGTTTCAGCCTGCTGGGTTTTCAAGGCCTCCTGCAAATCGGCAACTCGGTCCTCCTTGATTTTCACCTCAGCCTGCACACAGACAGTGTTTAAGCTTTGCACAGGCGATCCAAGGAGTTGAAGTATCAACCACATAACAAAGTTATATGCCTGACACTTGGGGGCTAATGCACCTTCAATTTTTATATATTACTCGATTACAAAGTCCCAAGCTCAATACAAGTATTCAACTTGGCACTTGGGGGCTAATGGCTATTTGATCAAGTTATGTTCTAAGGACAGTTCTCTATTGGAGCCTCGGTTTACTTATGCTAAGTTAGACCGGTTCTTGCGGGCTATACCGATCAGTTTCAAGAATGTTCAGGATCAAGTCCCGGTTTGACCAACGTTACAAACCGGCCCTTGGGGGCTAGAAGGATGGAGGTAATGGCAGCAAGGAAAGAAGTAAGTTACCTCAAATTTATCCCTCATCATTTTGACCAGGCCAGCTTCACAGTCACGGCTAGTGTAAAGCCGGTTTAAATAGCCGGAGTGAAGATCTTGGGCACTCAGAGCAGCATATGTCTCTAGTTCAACATCCCATTTTCCTTTGTTCAAAGCGGAAAAATCCTCTTTGATGGTATGCTTGGTAAGGGTGACAGGATTCCCGGGTTCAGAGCGGCCCACACCGGTAATCACAACATCATCATCTTTGGACTCGTCAGTCTGTGTTGGTGCGGCCGTTTGGTCAGCAGGAGTGTGGGATTTCTCAATCTGGATGGAGCTGGCAGGCGGATCGGTAGAGGCTGGAGTATTAACAAGCCCTTCTTCGGGAATAACGTCGTCTTGCAAAGGAGGATCATTGGGGATATCTTCAGAAGTAAACATTTCACGATCCGGTGCTTGGTCATGTTCTGGGGCCACATCTTCTTCAGCCGCTTTATCCAGGCGGGCCTTCTTGCTTGGTTTTGGTTTAGCCCTGAAAGAAAAACAAAAAGTCAAGGAAAAGCATAAGCCATTATGCGGTATACTGGAAGCATATGTTCAGTTTAACTTACCCAGCAACTGTTTTCAAAGGTGGTAGCTGAGTAGCTGATGATTCACCAGACGATGAATGAGAAGTGACCTGATAATCGGAGTCGGATGGATTAAGAGGTTGACGGAAGAAACCCGCTTTACGATTTAAATCAATAAAAAGGTCGGAGACCTCGGAGCGGCGTTTTCGAACCGGACTGTTTGGTAAATCGGCAGAGGTAACTACCTGGCCACTGTGCCAGGTTGTGCGGCGAGCTTCGTGTTGCTGGGTCTTCATAAGAAATTGGGAATCCAGATAAGCAAGAGGATGAGAAAATTTAACTTTCCGGTTTGCCCGGCGAAATTTTGGCAAAGGCAAGATTTCTGAATCGGAAGAAAGAATGGTTACCTCAACGAAACCCGCATTGCTGGCTTCAGCGTCATCCTGACAAGCATCATCATCAATAAGGCGTGTAAAAAGCAAACCAAGTGAATCAAGTTCTACCTCAAGATCCGGATTACCCACATCATCATCAATGGCTGGGTCTGATGAAGCGGTGGTTTTTCTCTTATGAGCTGGTTTCTTGATAACCTTGGTCTTGGGCCGGGTTGGACGTCCTGCCTTCTCCGTTTTGTCTTGAGGAAGTTTCTTGCTCCAAAACGGATTATCACCCTGGATCAGCAGTAATTAAATGTTAAACATATAAAGCAGTAACCGGTTCAACAATAGAGCAATTAAAATATTACCGCTGGCGGTTTGTTGGTGGTGCAGTAAGGAGGCAGACCAGTTTGAGCACAGAGGTGCTCCGATTCATTCAGCATCTTTTTCACAGATTCTGTGACTTCGTCATCAGGGAGTTGGATTTTAGTGTGTCGGAGTGGGTCATCGACACTATCAGTATACTTGCACATCAAATTGGAGCGCCGGCTCAGAGGCAGTATGCTCCATGATATCCAACAACGTGCAAGATCTATTCCTGTTAAGACGTTGGCCATAAAAGCTCGGAGCTTGGACAGTTGCGGAGCGTATTTAATTCTTTCCTTGGCGCTTAGTCTTTGTGGAAAAGGGTGCGTGTTGCTGAGCCATTCCGGACGGAAACCAGGCAAGGGATTTTCATTGTCAGGGGAGGTATCCTTGCAATAAAACCAAGTTGCATTCCACTCCTTGGGGTGAGTATGGAGTTTGACGTGGGGATAAGTGATTTCCTTCCTCTTCTGAATGGCCATACCGCCCAATTCAGTGTTGGGGCCATCGGTGAATTCAGTGCGACGGTTTAAATGAAAGAGATCTCTAAAAAATTCGACTGAAGGCTCCTCTTGAAAGTATACCTCAGAAAGCACTTGAAAGTGGCATAGATTGGTAACAGAGTTGGGGCCAATATCCTGTGGAGGGAGCTGAAAATTGGCTAACACATCCCGATAAAATTTAGAGCCGGGCGGTTTGAAGCCCCGGGCCATATGATCTGCGAAGACCACGACCTCTCCTTCCTGGGGCGTGGGAGGACATTCATCTCTAGGAACCCTCCAGTGGATCGTATCTTTACTATCCAAAGCGCCGATCAGGACTAGATCGTCCAACTGTGATTCTGTGACGCGAGAGGGAACCCAGTTGCACTCATACACTTGTTTTGCCATGATGAGATCTACAAGAAATAGATAATCCGGTTCAAGGCCATGCCGGATAAAAAGGTGTTAATCTAACTACGTAAACCGGCGGCCGTGCCTATAAACCGGTTTTCTACAATGCGGCGTCAAAATGATTCTGGCGGTTCAACCAGGGGACTAATGATATATACCGGTTTAGCAGTTTTTCTATGGTAAAGTTAAACCGCCTGACCTAGGCGTCGGAAGCAATTGAAGCTATGGATAATTATGTATGCAGAAACAAGTTTCACAAAATCTTGTTACAGCCGCGGATCTACAGCAAGCTCACAAAACAGGAAATATCTCGAAGAGTAAGGCGGAAACGGAAGTGAACCATTGAGCGGATATGTGCGGGAGATCTATGGGATTAGATGAGAAGTTGCAAGCGGAGGCTTAGGGATCGCTACTGAATACAGCAAGAGTTCGCGGATTTATTCAAGATCAGAGAACAGATATGAGCGCGTAATGAACACAGCACGAACACGGAACCCTAAGAACGGATCTAGGTTAAGAAGAGGAGAAAGCTTACTGGGAACGGAGAAGATGCGGAACGATACCGCAGTGCTCTGGTGCGCTCAGGTTGATGCAGCGGCCCAAGACGAAGCAGAGGTCGATGGTGGCGGCGGAGCTCCGAGGCTAGCGACGCGAGGAAGACAAAGAAGAAGAGATGAGGGGAAAAGAAAGGAGATGACCCTTCAGTCTTATTTATAAGGCAACAGAGTTAGGTCAAGCGCGCGGATCCAGGAGCTGCCGTTAAAAGAGGGCGTTATAAATGACAAATTTCATGATGACGTCATGCCGGTTTACAATAACCAGAAATGATGACAACATGGCGGTTTACCAATTACCAGAAGATGTCCAAGATACAAGATTTTGTGAAGGATTGACATGAACCAGTTCAAATCAATCTGGGGCCTAATGTTGGGGATATTGCCACTAGGTGTAAACCGGCTTACTTGGGCCGGGTTAACTTCATGGTGGTATAAGCAGGTGAAGGCCCAAGGCCTATAGTCGGTTTAGAATCTGTAGCCGTAAACCGACCTGATGTATAACTTGTACTGTAAGTTAGGAATAGAGAGATACCAACCGGGATACGAATATGAACCGGTTGGGACTCTATGGACCGACGGGCGTCACCCGTGTATATAAGGGGACGACCCGGCGGCGGTTCAGGAGAGACAACGACAACAACTCGAGTCTAGGCGAAGCTTGTTTGCTCCCTAGCCATCGAGACCACATCAATTCCATCACAACTAGACGTAGGCTTTACCTTCATCGAAGGGGCCGAACTAGTATAAACCCCTTGTGTCTTTGTGTCCACTTTAACCCCTTCAAGTAAACTCGTAGCGATGGCTCCACGACTAAGTCCTTTCGCTAGGACATCTGCCGTGACAAATCCACGACAGTGATGATGTTGCTACCGGAACACGGCTTCGCCTAAGCACCGCTATGATATTACCGAAGTGGATTATGGTGGAGGGGGGCACCGCACACGGCTAAAAGATCAATGATCAACTTGTGTGTCTATGGGGTGCCCCCCCTTCCCCGTATATAAATGAGTGGAGGAGGGGGGAGGGGGTCGACCTCCTAGGCGCGCCCCAAGGGGAGTACTATTCCCATCGGGAGTAGGATTCCTGAAGGAAATTTTCCCTAGAGGCAATAATAAAGTTATTATTTATTTCCCAATATCATGATAAATGTTTATTATTCATGCTAGAATTGTATTAACCGGAAACATAATACATGTGTGAATACATAGACAAACAGAGTGTCACTAGTATGCCTCTACTTGACTAGCTCGTTGAATCAAAGATGGTTAAGTTTCCTAGCCATAGACATGAGTTGTCATTTGATTAACGGGGTCACATCATTAGAGAATGATGTGATTGACTTGACCCATTCCGTTAGCATAGCACTTGATCGTTTAGTTTGTTGCTATTGCTTTCTTCATGACTTATACATGTTCCTATGACTATGAGATTATGCAACTCCCGTTTACCAGAGGATAACTTTGTGTGCTACCAAACGTCAGAACATAACTGGGTGATTATAAAGGTGCTCTACAGGTGTCTCCAAAGGTACTTGTTTGGTTGGTGTATTTCGAGATTAGGATTTGCCACTCCGATTGTCGGAGAGATATCTCTGGGCCCTCTCGGTAATGCACATCACTTAAAGCCTTGCAAGCATTGCAACTAATGAGTTAGTTGCGGGATGATGTATTACGGAATGAGTAAAGAGACTTGCTGGTAACGAGATTGAACTAGGTATTGAGATACCGAAGATCGAATCTCGGGCAAGTAACATACCGATGACAAAGGGAACAACGTATGTTGTTATGCGGTTTGATCGATAAAGATCTTCGTAGAATATGTGGGAGCCAATATGAGCATCCAGGTTCCGCTATTGGCTATTGTCGATAGATGTGTCTCGGTCATGTCTACATAGTTCTCGAACCCATAGGGTCCGCACGCTTAAAGTTTTAGTGACGGTTGTATTATGAGTTTATGTGATTTGATGTACCGAAGGTAGTTCGGAGTCCCGGATGAGATCGGGGACCTGACGAGGAGTCTCGAAATGGTCGAGACGTAAAGATCAATATATTGGACGACTATATTCAGACATCGGAAAGGTTCCGAGTGATTGGGTATTTTCGGGGGTACCGGGGAGTTACGGGAATACGAGGAAGAAGTAATGGGCCTCATGGGCCAAGTGGTGGAAGAGAGGAGGCAGGGCGCGCGGCCCCCCCTAGCCCAAACCGAATTGGACTAGGGGGCCGGCCCCTTTCCTCCTTTTCCTCCCTCTCCTTCCTTCTCCTTCTCCTCCTTCCTTTCCTCCTCCTAGTAGGAGTAGGAAAGGGGAGTCCTACTCCTACTAGGAGGAGGACTCCTCCTCCTGGCGTGCCCATAGAGGGCCGGCCGGCCTCCCCCTTGCTCCTTTATATACGGGGGCAGGGGGCACCTCTAGACACACAAGTTGATATGTTGATCTCTCCCAGCTGTGTGCGGTGCCCCCCTCCACCATATTCCACCTCGGTCACATCGTAGCGGTGCTTAGGCGAAGCCCTGCGTCGGTAGCAACATCATCACCGTCATCACGCCATCGTGCTGACGGAACTCTCCCGTGAAGCTCTGCTGGATTGGAGTTCGCGGGATGTCATCGAGCTGAACGTGTGCTAAACTCGGAGGTGCCGTGCGTTCGGTACTTGGATCGGTCGGATCGTGAAGACGTACGACTACATCAACCGTGTTGTGCTAACGCTTCCGCTTTCGGTCTACAAGGGTACGTAGACAACACTCTCCCCTCTTGTTGCTATGCATCACCATGATTTTGCGTGTGCGTAGGAATTTTTTTGAAATTACTACGTTCCCCAACAGTGGCATCCAAGCCAGGTTTTATGCGTTGATGTAATATGCACGAGTAGAACACAAGTGAGTTGTGGGCGATATAAGTCATACTACTTACCAGCATGTCATACTTTGGTTCGGCGGTATTGTTGGATGAAGCGGCCCGGACCGACATTACGCGTACGCTTACGCGAGACTGGTTCTACCGACGTGCTTTGCACACAGGTGGCTGGCGGGTATCAGTTTCTCCAACTTTAGTTGAACCGAGTGTGGCTATGCCCGGTCCTTGCGAAGGTTAAAACAACACCAACTTGACAAACTATCATTGTAGTTTTGATGCGTAGGTAAGAACGGTTCTTGCTAAGCCCGTAGCAGCCACGTAAAATTTGCAACAACAAAGTAGAGGACGTCTAACTTGTTTTTGCAGGGCATGTTGTGATGTGATATGGTCAAGACGTGATGAGATATAAGTTGTTGTATAAGATGATCATGTTTTGTTGAAGTTATCGGCAACTGGCAGACGCCTTATGGTTGTCTCTTTATTGCATAAGATGCAAGTGCCAAATAATTGCTTTACTTTATCGCTATGAGATAGCAATAGTTGCAAGAGCAATAGTTGGCGAGACGGCCATGTGACGACACATTGATATAGATCAAGATGATGGAGATCATGGTGTCATGCCGGTGACGATGGAAATCATGACGATGCTTTCGAGATGGAGATCAAAGGCACAAGACGATGATGGCCATATCATGCCACATATTTTGATTGCATCTGATGTTTATCTTTTATACATCTTATTTTGCTTAGTTCAACGGTAGCTTTATAAGATGATCTCTCACTAATTATCAAGGTACAAGTGTTCTCCCTGAGTATGCACCATTTTGAAAGTTCTTCGTGCTGAGACACCACGTGATGATCGGGTGTGATAGGCTCTATGTTCAAATACAACGGGTGCAAAACAGTTACACACGCGGAATACTCAGGTTAAACTTGACGAGCCTAGCATATAACGGATATGGCCTTGGAACACGGAGACCGAAAGGTCGAGCGTGAATCATATAGTAGATATGATCAACATAGTGTTGTTCACCATTGAAACTACTCCATCTCACGTGATGATCGGACATGGTTTAGTTGATTTGGATCACGTGGTCACTTAGAGGATTAGAGGGATGTCTATCTAAGTGGGAGTTCTTAAGTAATATGATTAATTGAACTTTAATTTATCATGAACTTAGTCCTGGTAGTATTAGCATATCTATGTTGTAGATCAATAGCTCGCGTTGTTGCTTCCCTAATGTTATATATATGTTCCTAGAGAAAACTAAGTTGAAAGATGTTAGTAGCAATGATGCGGATTGGATCCGTAATCTGAGGTTTATCCTCATTGCTGCACAGAAGAATTATATCCTTGATGCACCGCTAGGTGACAGACCTATTGCAGGAGCAGATACAGATGTTATGAACGTTTGGCTAGCTCAATATGATGACTACTTGATAGGTAAGTGCACCATGCTTAACAGCTTAGAATCAGGACTTTAAAGACGTTTTGAACGTCATGGATCATATGGATGTTCCAGGAGTTGAAGTTAATATTTCAAGCAAATACCCGAGTTGAGAGATATGAAGTCTCCAACAAGTTCTATAGCTAAAAGACGGAGGAGAATAGCTCAAGCAGTGAGCATGTGTTCAGATTGTCTGGGTACTACAATCGCTTGAATCAAGTGGGAGTTAATCTTCCAGATAAAATAGTGATTGACAGAATTCTCTAGTCACCATCACCAAGTTAGTAGAACTTCATGATGAACTATAGTATGCAAGGGATGATGAAAACAATTCCCGAGCTTTTCATGATGATGATATCGATGAAGGTAGAAATCAAGAAAGAGCATCAAGTGTTGATGATTAACAAAACCACTAGTTTCAAGAAAAGGGCAAAGGGAAAGAAAGGGAACTTCAAGAAGAACGGAAAGCAAGTTGCTGCTCAAGTGAAGAAGCCCAAGTCTGGTCCTAAGCCCGAGACTAAGTGCTTCTACTTCAAAGGGACTGGTCACTGGAAGCGGAGCTGCCCCAAGTATTTGGCGGATAAGAAGGATGGCAAAGTGAACAAAGGTATATTTGATATATAGATTATTGATGTGTATTTTACTAGTGTTCGTAGCAACCCCTCGGTATTTGATACTGGTTCAGTTGCTAAGAGTAGTAACTCGAAACGGGAGTTGCAGAATAAACAGAGACTAGTTAAGGGTGAAGTGACGATGTGTGTTGGAAGTGGTTCCAAGATTGATATGATCATCATCACACACTCCCTATACTTTCGGGATTAGTGTTGAACCTAAATAAGTGTTATTTGGTGTTTGCGTTGAGCATGAATATGATTTGATCATGTTTATTGCAATACGGTTATTCATTTAAGTAAGAGAATAAATTGTTGTTCTGTTTACATGAATAAAACCTTCTATGGTCATACACCCAATGAAAATGGTTTGTTGGATCTCGATTGTGGTGATACACATTCTCATAATATTGAAGCCAAAAGATGCAAAGTTAATAATGATAGTGCAACTTATTTGTGGCACTACCGTTTAGGTCATATTGGTGTAAAGCACATGAAGAAAATCCATGCTGATGGGCTTTTGGAATCACTTGATTATGAATCAGTTGATGCTTGCGAACCGTGCCTCATGGGCAAGATGACTAAGACTCCGTTCTCCGGAACAATGGAGCAAGCAACCAACTTATTGGAAATAATACATACTGATGTATGCAGTCCGATGAATGTTGTGGCTCGCAGCGGGTATTGTTATTTTCTGACCTTCACAGATGATTTGAGCAGATATGGGTATATCTACTTGATGAAACATAAGTCTGAAACATTTGAAAAGTTCAAAAACTTCAGAGTGAAGTGGAAAATCATCGTGACAAGAAAATAAAGTTTCTACGATCTGATCGCAGAGACAAATATTTGAGTTACGAGTTTGGTCCTCAATTAAAACAATGTGAAATAGTTTCAGTACTCACGCCACCTGGAACACCACAGTGTAGTGGTGTGTCCGAACGTCGTAACCGTGCCTTATTAGATATGGTGCGATCTATGATGTCTCTTACCGATTACCACTATCTTTTTGGGATTATGCATTAGAGACAACTACATTCACGTTAAATAGGGCACCATCTAAATCTGTTGAGACGACACCGTATGAACTATGGTTTGGCGAGAAACCTAAGATGTCGTTTCTTAAAGTTTGGGACTGCGATGCTTATGTGAAAAAGTTTCAACATGATAAGCTCGAACCCAAATCGGAGAAGTAAATCTTCATAGGATACCCAAAAGAAAATGTTGGGTACACCTTCTATCACAGATCCGAAGGCAAGTTATTCATTGCTGAGAATGAATCCTTTCTAGAGAAGGAGTTTCTCTCGAAAGAAGTGAGTGGGAGGAAAGTAGAACTTGATGAGGTAACTGTACCTGCTCCCTTATTGGAAAGTAGTACATCACAGAAATCTGTTCCTGTGACTACTACACCAATTAGTGAGGAAGCTAATGATGATGATCATGTAACTTCAGATCAAGTTACTACCGAACCTTGTAGGTAAACCAGAGTGAGATCCGCACCAGAGTGGTACGGTAATCCTATTCTGGAGGTCATGTTACTTGACCATGACGAACCTACGAACTATGAGGAAGCAATGATGAGCCCAGATTCCGCAAAATGGCTTGAGGCCATGAAATCTGAGATGAGATCCATGTATGAGAGCAAAGTATGGACTTTGATTGACTTGCCCAATGATCGGCGAGCCATTGAGATTAAATGGATCTTCAAGAGGAAGACAGACGCTGATAGTAGTGTTACTATCTACAAAGCTAGAATTGTCATGAAAAGGTTTTCGACAAGTTCAAGGTGTTGACCACAATGAGAATTTCTCACTCGTATCTATGCTTAAGTCTGTCTGAATCATGTTAGCTATTGCCACATTTTATGAAATCTGGCAAATGGATAAACAAAACTGCATTCCTTAATAGGATTTATTAAAGAAGAGTTGTATATGATGCAACCAGAAGGTTTTGTCGATCCTAAAGGTACTAACAAAATATGCAAGCTCCAGCGATCCATCTATGGACTGGTGCAAGCATCTCGGAGTTGGAATATACACTTTGATAAGTTGATCAAAGCATATAGTTTTATACAGACTTGCGGTGAAGCCTGCATTTACAAGAAAGTGAGTGGGAGCACTATAGCATTTCTGATAAGTATATGTATGACATATTGTTGATCAGAGATGATGTAGAATTATTCTACAAAGCATAAAGGAATGTTTGAAAGGAGTTTTTTCAAAGAAAGACCTCGGTGAAGCTGCTTACATATTGAGCATCAAGATCTATAGAGATAGATCAAGACGCTTGATAAGTTTTTCAATGAGTACATACCTTGACAAGATTTTGAAGTAGTTCAAAATGGAACAGTCAAAGAAGGAGTTCTTGCCTGTGTTACAAGGTGTGAAGTTGAGTAAGGCTCAAAACCCGACCACAGAAGAAGATAGAGAGAGAATGAAAGTCATTCCCTATGCCTCAGCCATAGGTTCTATAAAGTATGCCATGCTGTGTACCAGACCTATTGTATACCCTGCCCTGAGTTTGGCAAAGGAGTACAATCGTGATCTAGGAGTAGATCACTGGACATTGGTCAAAATTATCCTTAGTGGAATAAGGATATGTTTCTCGATTATGGAAGTGACAAAAGGTTCGTCGTAAAGGGTTACGTCGATGCAAGTTTTGACACTGATCCAGATGACTCAAAGTCTCAATCTGGATACATATTGAAAGTGGGAGCAATTAGCTAGAGTAGCTTAGTGCAGAGCATTGTTGCCATAGAAATTTGCAAAATACTTACGGATCTGAATGTGGCAGACCCGTTGACTAAACTTCTCTCACAAGCAAAACATGATCACACCTTAGTACTCTTTGGGCATTAATCACATAGAGATGTGAACTAGATTATTGAATCTAGTAAACCCTTTGGGTGTTGGTCACATGTCGTTGTGAACTATGGGTGTTAATCACATGGTGATGTGAACTATTGGTATTAAATCACATGGCGATGTGAACTAGATTATTGACTCTAGTGCAAGTGGGAGACTGAAGGAAATATGCCCTAGAGGCAATAATAAAGTAATTATTTATTTCCTAATATCATGATAAATGTTTATTATTCATGCTAGAATTGTATTAACCGGAAACATAATAGATGTGTGAATACATAGACAAACAGAGTGTCACTAGTATGCCTCTACTTGACTAGCTCATTGAATCAAAGATGGTTAAGTTTCCTAGCCATAGACATGAGTTGTCATTTGATTAACGGGGTCACACCATTAGAGAATGATGTGATTGACTTGACCCATTCCGTTAGAATAGCACTTGATTGTTTAGTTTGTTGCTATTGCTTTCTTCATGACTTATACATGTTCCTATGACTATGAGATTATGCAACTCCCGTTTACCGAACATCACAACGTAACTGGGTGATTATAAAGGTGCTCTACAGGTGTCTCCAAAGGTACTTGTTGGGTTGGCGTATTTCGAGATTAGGATTTGTCACTCCGATTGTCGGAGAGGTATCTTTGGGCCCTCTCGGTAATGCACATCACTTAAAGCCTTGCAAGCATTGCAACTAATGAGTTAGTTGCGGGATGATGTATTACGGAACGAGTAAAGAGACATGACGAGGAGTCTCGAAATGGTCGAGACGTAAAGATCGATATATTGGACGACTATATTCGGACATCGGAAAGGTTCCGAGTGATTCGGGTATTTTCGGGGGTATCGGGGAGTTACGGGAATACGAGGAAGAAGTAATGGGCCTCATGGGCCAAGTGGTGGAAGAGAGGAGGCAGGGCGCGCGGCCCCCTAGCCCAAACCGAATTGGACTAGGGGGCCGGCCCCCCTTTCCTCCTTTTCCTCCCTCTCCTTCCTTGTCCTTCTCCTCCTTCCTTTCCTCCTCCTAGTAGGAGTAGGAAAGGGGAGTCCTACTCCTACTAGGAGGAGGACTCCTTCTCCTGGCGCGCCCATAGAGGGCCGGCCGGCCTCCCCCTTGCTCCTTTATATACGGGGGCAGGGGGGCACCTCTAGACACACAAGTTGATCTGTTGATCTCTCCCAGCCGTGTGCCCCCTCCACCATATTCCACCTCGATCATATCAGAGCGGTGCTTAGGCGAAGCCCTGCGTCGGTAGCAACATCATCACCGTCATCACGCCATTGTGTTGACGGAACTCTCCCGTGAAGCTCTGCTAGATCGGAGTTCGCGGGATGTCATCGAGCTGAACGTGTGCTGATCTCGGAGGTGCCGTGCGTTCGGTACTTGGATCGGTCGGATCGTGAAGACGTACGACTACATCAACCGCGTTGTGCTAACGCTTCCGCTTTCGGTCTACAAGGGTACGTAGACAACACTCTCCCCTGTCGTTGATATGCATCACCATGATCTTGCGTGTGCGTAGGATTTTTTTTGAAATTACTACGTCCCCAACAATTCCCCCCTTGCCTTGTGGGATTTAGAAGAGAAGGAAGGAGGAGGGAGGAGGAAGGAAAGGGGGGTCGGGCCCCCTCCCAATTCAGATCGGGCTTGGGGGGTGCCCCCTCCTTTGCTCCTTTCCCCTCTCTCCCACTAAGGCCCATATACCTCCGGGGGGTTCCGGTAACCTCCCGGTGCTCCGGTATACTTCCGTTTTCACCCGGAACCATTCCGATGTCCAAACATAGGCTTCCAATATATCGATCTTTACGTCTCGACCATTTCGAGACTCCTCGTTATGTCCGTGATCAAATCCGGGACTCCGAACTACCTTTAGTACATCAAAAAACATAAACTCGTAATACCGATCGTCACCGAACGTTAAGTGTGCGGACCCTACGGGTTTGAGAACTATGTAGACATGATCGAGACATGTCTCCGGTCAATAAGCAAAAGCGGGACCTGGATGCTCATATTGGTTCCTACATATTCTACGAAGATCTTTATTGGTCAAACTACATAATGGTATACGTTGTTCCCTTTGTCATCGGTATGCTACTTGCCCGAGATTCGATCGTCGGTATCTCAATACCTAGTTCAATATCGTTACTGGCAAGTCTCTTTACTTGTTCTGGAATGCTACATCCCGTAACTAACTCATTAGCTACATTGCTTGCAAGGCTTATAGTGATGTACATTACCGAGAGGGCCAGAGAAACCTCTCCGACATCGGAGTGACAAATCCTAATCTTGATCCATGCCAACTCAACAAATACCATCGGAGACACCTGTAGAACACCTTTATAATCACCCTATAACGCTGTGACGTTTGGTAGCACACAAAGTGTTCCTCTGTTATTCGGGAGTTGCATGATCTCATACTCATAGGAACATGTATAGTTATGGAGAAAGCAATAGCAACAAACTAAACGGTCATCGTGCTAAGCTAACCGATGGGTCCAGTCAATCACATCATTCTCTAATGATGTGATCCTGTCAATCAAATGACAACTCATGTCTATGGTCAGGAAACATAACCATCATTGATTCAACGAGCTAGTCAAGTAGAGGCAAACTAGTGACACTTTGTTTGTCTATGTATTCACACATGTACTAAGTTTCCGGTTAATACAATTCTACCATGAATAATACACATTTATCATGATATAAAAAATATAAATAACAACTTTATTATTGCCTCTAGGGAATATTTCCTTCAGTCTCCCACTTGCACTAGAGTCAATAATCTAGATTACATTGTAATGATTCTAACACCCACGGAGTCTTGGTGCTGATCATGTTTTGCTCGTGAGAGAGGCTTAGTCAATGGGTATGCAACATTCAGATCCGTATGTATCTTGCAAATCTCTATGTCTCCCTCCTTGACTTGATCGCGGATGGAATTGAAGCATCTCTTGATGTGCTTGGTTCTCTTGTGAAATTTTGTCGGTGTACAAAAAGAGGGGTGCACTTTTTGTACCCCTATAACTGTGCACGGGCAGTCAGAGCCGCGGGCACCACCACACCAAGCAAGGCAAGGGAGGTGAGCCAGGGTAAGGCTGAAGCTCAAGGGAACTAGGACGACGCCAAGGCCAAAACCACGAAGAACAAAGGAGACGAAGCGGACTCCCCCGACAAGATCCTTGCCGGGAGACAGCTTTGGCAACCTCGGCAAGACCCTTGCCGCGGCGACTCGCCCCACGCCTACGGAGCAAATCACCCTTGAGTCCACTGCCCCCATGGGGCAAGGATTCGGGAGACATCCCCGTGGTGGCATGCAGATCTTTGTGAAGACATTCAAGATCAGATACGCATTAAGAAGACGACGACCTTTGGCGAGATACCAGCCAGGGAAGACCACAAGGCCCCCGGCATGGCGTGACAGCAGGCGCCCCAGCAAGACCCTTGCCTAGGCCCCGGCTAGGCCCTTGCCAAGAACATCCGCAGGGCCACCATCAGGCCCACGCCGACTAAACCTCCACCACCGTACACATGCGGCTGCCGACCCAACCAGCTGGGCAGGCACCTACGTGGCGGCATGCAGATCTTCGTGAAGACCCTCCACTGCGCCACCTCAGCTGCCTGCCTACCTACATGGCATCACATGCATCGCTGGCCAGGGCGCGTGTCGACATAAGAAGGAGCGGCGACGGACGAGACAGGTTTCTCCCCCGTCCCCGATAAAGCAAGGACACCTAAGCAAGACACATTAAATGCACCTTGTCATGTAATGCGAGGGATAACCTCGCATCACTGTACCCTTTCCACCTCCTGCGTGCCACTATGGGAACCCCTTTTTCTATAAAAGGAGGCCCGAGGCGACTAGGAGGAGGATTCGACTTTTTGGAGCTCCTAATGCCCCAGAGCTAGCTCAAGAATAGGAATATACATCCACTAAAGCAGGAGTAGGGTTTTACGCATCCTCGCGGCCCGAACCTGGATAAACAAACTGTGTACTATTTGTTTGATCAGCTCTTCTCACGACCCCGCGCCCCGCTAACCGTAGTAGGGATTCTTGTGATCCCATAGGTGTTGTTCCCACCGACATCTTTGGCGCGCCAGGTAGGGGGCGCAGTTGTGAGAATCGGCTTTAGTAGTTAGTTTGACGCTTCTTCCTCATCATGGCGCCCAAGAAGAAGACGACGGTTGCAGTTGGCCAGTCGGAAGCCGGACAGCCCGTCCCGACGTGGGCGAGCAGTGGACCTGTCGCAGAAAGGACCCGGGGCGCTGCTCACGAACACCAACGCCATCCCAGCAGCCGGAGTTTGGGAGGCGGTGATGTTTGTGCGCCTGGTAATGGGCCACACATCGCCAAATCCGAAGGCGGAGCCAGGCCCTCCGCGGGTGGAGCGGGGCCTTCCAAGGTCATCGCCGCCCCACCCGAAGGCGACGCAAGGGCCTCAAAGACTCCCACGCTGGCGCCAACAGCACGCTCCTCCCAGGCAGCGCGCGACGAACGGCGTCATCACGCCGAAGATCCCGGGCGTCGCCGCCGGAAGAGCCCTGAGTGCCACTCCCGGGATGTAGAAGACCTGCCCGCTCGCCGAAGCACTAGTGACAACGGCATGCGACTGCGGGGTCTTGATAGAGCTCCTTCTGACATGGTCAGAAGTCGAAGCGCGTCGTGATCCGTGCAGGTTCCGCTGCCACCGACGCCAGCAGAGGCCCTGGCGCGCGCGCAATTGCTCCTCGACTTTCCTCCCACTACGCGGAAACTTGACGAATGGAGAGCCACTATCCGAAGCCTTGTTGCGGTGGCCAACAAAGATGAACCAAGTCCGATGGGGCCCCCGGGTCGACGCTCCGATGGAGTCCCACGCACCAGTGGCGGAAAGGCCGGCGGCGCCACAACCACGGTGCATTCACCTCTTCCCCATCCGATACCGCAGACGCCGGCTCATCGCGATGTCACGGGCGACGACATTTCCATAGCATCATCTGACCCATGGACCCACTGTGACCAGTGCCAAGTTCTTCGGGAACGAGCCCATGAAGACGCTCGAACCACTATCGAGCGCCGGCGCGGAGCGTGCCACCAGTCAGACAGGCGAGCAGGGCCTGCTGCAAACCACCTGGTCCCGAAGAGCCCTGGAGGCCTCCCTTACGAGGTAGGCTATCCGGCTTTTACCCGTGAGCTGCGGCAGTTCCAGTGGCCCACTCGCCGCACCTTCAAACTTGATGTTGGCGAGAAGTACAACGGCAAGATCCACCCGTCTGAGTTCCTCAGCATCTACACCATCGCGATGCAAGCTGCCGGAGCCCGCGACGATAAGGTGCTTGCGAATTACTTTCCATTGGCTCTTAAACCCAACGCCATGTCGTCGTTGATGCACTTGCCGGTAGACTCTATTTCCTCCTGGTCGGATTTGTGCCATGAGTTTGTTGGCGCCTTTACTGGAGGCCACCAAGCCCATGGCCAAGCAAGCGACCTGCATGTCATTCCCCAGAAGGGAGGCGAGAGTCTGCGCAAGTATATACAGAGGTTCAGCCGAGTACATTACAATATCCCTGATGTTCACCCTGCCGCCATCAACAGCGCGTTCCATCAGAACGTGCGTAACCGCAAGATGCGTGAAGAGCTGGCAATGAACAAGGTGAAAGGCATGGCAGAACTCTATGTTCTTGCTGACAGATGTGCCCGGGCTGAAGAGGGAAGGAAGTACCCCGGCGAAGATGCCGGCGTGGAAACCGACTCCTTAGATGAGGATACTGCCGCCCCGGCAAAGAAAGGCCGGCGCCGCAACAGGAAGTGCAAAGGTAAAGCCGTGCTTGCCGTCGAGGGATCTGACGATGCTGGCTCCGCCAAGAAAACCAAGGCAGATGACCCCGGCAAGGAAATTGCCGGATGTATCGCCTGCCGGGCCTTGGCGGCTGCCGAGAAGCCAGGAAACTCTGACAAGCAATACTGCAAGATCCATCGCATCAAAGGCCATGATCTCCAGAACTGCCGACAGGTTGAGCTCCTTGCTGAGAAGCAGAGGGCTGAATATGAGTGGCGGGACAAGGAGAAAGGCCAGGACGATGCTGAAGGGTCCGGCAAGAAGCGTGACGGCCAGGCAGGCCGTCGCGGCAAAGATAAATAGCAGGAGAGGCCTGCCCGGGGCCGTGACAAAAAGCCAGAAGACGATGATCACAAAGAGGACGATGAGTCTGGTGACCAAGAATTTCAGAAAGCTACAGAGGCCATGTGCGTCGATGGCGGCGCCTCGCTGCATACCTCTCACCGCCAGCTTAAACAGTGGGCGCGTGAGATACAGCGGCAGAGCCATCGTTTGATGCCCAAAGGCCGCTGAAGTGGTCCGGCACACCAATCATTTTTGACACTGAGGATCACCCTGATCGCACTACTGCAGTTGGGTGCTTGCTATTGTTGGTTTCACCAACAATACGCAACCTCAAGGTGACAAAGATGCTAGTCGATGGCGGGGCCGGTCTGAACTTAATCTCGCCTGTCGTGATCGAGAAACTGCAGATTCCTGATGAAGACCTCGAAGAGACGGGCACGTTTCAGGGGGTCAACCCGGGAAGAAGTGAACCAAAGGGAAAGGTCATGTTGCCCGTGACTTTTGGGAGTGGTCTGAACTACAGGACAGAAAGGATTGTGTTCGACGTTGCCAAGATCCCCTTGCCTTACAACGGGATCCTTGGCCGCCCAGCGCTGGCCAAGTTCATGGCGGCGTCACATTACGCCTACAACACCCTGAAGATGCCGGGGCCTGTGACGATCATCACCGTCCCATCAGACAAGAAGGATGCGCTAATTTGCGCTGACCAACTCTACCAACAAGCAGTTGCAGCAGCCGCCACTGCTAAGGCGCTTGCTCCTGCCGCTGGAGCCCCGGGAAGGAAAAAGAAGAAGACTGGTGAGACCTCAGGGACCCACTCCGGCAAGCGCACCTCTTCGGAGTGTAGCGCTCCCGTCGAGGATGTGCCAGAGAGCTCCACCGACAGAAACAAGAAGTCCAGGGCCACACCGCCGGGAACCAAGAAGGTTTCTGTCAAGGAGGACGGCACAGGAGGGGCTTTTACCATAAGCTCCGCCCTTGACAACAAATAGGAAGACGCGCTCATCACCTTCCTGCGGGCGAATGTCGATGTGTTTGCATGGCAAGCATCCGACATCCCCGGCGTTCCCAGGGAGGTGATTGAGCACCACCTTGCTGTCTGTCCTCATGCGCGGTCCGTCAAGTAGAAGGTCAGAAAGCAAGCCTTGGAATGACAAGAGTTCATCACAGAGGAGATCCGGAAACTGGAAGCAGCGGGTTTGGTAAGAGGAGTGCTCCATCCAACGTGGTTGGCCAATCCAGTGGTAGTGCGCAAGGCAAATGGGAAGTGGAGGCTATGTATTGATTACACAGATATCAATAAGGCTTGTCCCAAAGACCCCTTCCCGTTGCTGCACATCGACCAGATTGTTGACTCCACGGCTGGGTATGATCTGTTGTCATTCCTCGATGCCTACTCCGGCTAGCACCAGATCTTCATGACAAGAGAAGACGAAGAGAAAATGACATTCATCACCCCATGTGGTACGTATTTTTTCATACGGATGCCTTTCGGGTTGAAGAGTGCTGGTTCAACGTTTGCAAGGGCGGTCCAGATTGGTTTTGAACCCCAGCTTCGTAGAAATATGGAAGCTTATATGGATGATATAGTGGTCAAAACCAAGAACAGGGCAACCCTCATACTGGATTTACAAGAAACGTTTGCAAACCTACGCAAGATCAATCTCAAGCTGAACCCTAAGAAGTGCGTCTTCGGCGTCCCGTCCGGCAAGCTTCTCAGGTTCTTTGTGTCGCAGCGCGGGATAGAGGCCAATCCGGACAAGATCAAAGCTATAGAGCAGATTGAAGCACGCAAGCGAGTCAAGGATGTGCGTCGGCTTGCTGGTTGCGTTGCCGCCATGAGCAGGTTCATTTCCAAGTCCGCCGAGCGCGCCCTTCCCTTTTTCAAGATTTTGAAAAAGGCGGGCCCGATGGAGTGGACACCAGAAGCCGAAGCAGCATTGCAAGATTTGAAGAGGTACCTCTCCTCCGCGCCAATACTAGTTGTGCCTAGGCCACGGGAACCATTGCTGCTATACTTGGCGGCAACGAACCAGGTGGTTAGCGCCGCACTAGTGGCGCAGAGAGAAATTGGTGACGAGGTAATAGCAGCGACAGAGCCCGATGCCACCGATGCAGAGACGACACAGCCAGCTGGAGTGCCGCCGAAGAATAAAATGATGCAGCACCCAGTCTACTTTGTTAGTTCCCTCCTGCAGGGGGCTAGATCAAGGTACTCCGGTGTGTAGAAACTGCTCTTTGGCCTTCTTATGGCCTCGAGGAAGTTGCGTCACTACTTCCAGGCGCACAAAATCACTGTCGTCACTCGCCTCCCTCTGCAACGGATATTGCACAATCCAGACGCAACGGGAAGAATCATAGAGTGGGCACTGGAACTGTCCAGCTTTGGCCTCAAGTTTGAGAGTACCTCAATGATTCAAAGCCGAGTCCTGGCGGAGTTCGTTGCAGAATGGACAGCGACGCCTGACGAGGAAGCCCAAGAGACTGCTCTCCCCGACAAGGAGGCAAGTTGCGACTGGATCATGTACTTTGATGGAGCTTTCTCCTTACAGGGCGCCGGGGTTGGCGTACTGCTTGTCGCGCCCACCGGAGAGCACCTCAAGTACGTGATCCAGATGCACTTCCCTAGGGAGGTGTCAACAAACAATACGGCTGAGTACGAAGGGCTGCTTGCTGGTCTTAGGATCGCGGCGGACCTCGGAATCAAGAAACTCGTCGTCAGGGGCGACTCGCAACTTGTCGTCAAGCAAGTCAACAAGGATTACTAGAGCCCGTTGATGAAGGCCTACGTTGATGAAGTGAGAAAGCTGGAAGAGCGTTTTGACGGTATACAGGCAGAACACGTTCCCCGAGCGGAGAATGACATCGCCAATTACCTGTCAAAACGTGCTGCCCTCAAGCTACCTGTGGAACCAGGTACCTTTGTGCTTCGGCTAACTCAGCCATCCGTTGATCCATCAACAGAGCAGAACAACAGGAGAAAATCAGGGCCCGACAAGTACTTTCCTGCCGAGCTCCCCGAAGCCGCCCGCAAGGATGTTGCCGGAGACACTGAGCCCGCCACAGGACGGCTAGCTCCGACGGAGCATCAAGCTCTTGCCATGGAGACAGCCGCTCCTATAGCAGAGGAAATGCCTTTAGTCGTCGCCGTCGAGCCCCAGGCTCCAGCATGGGCACAACATACCGTCCGATTCCTCCAAACAGGGGAACTTCCTGAGGAGCAGGAAGAAGCGGAAAAAGTAGCCCGTCGCTCTACTATGTACCAGTTCGTCGATGACGTCCTGTACAGAAAGAGGCCGAATAGTGTGAAATTGAAGTGTATCCCTCGAGAGGAAGGACTGGGGCTGTTGGTGGAGATACATTGAGGCATATGTGGATCCCACATAGGGTCGAGGGCCCTTGCCGGCAAAGTGTTTCGGCAAGGTTTCTTCTGGCCCACCGCCCTCCAGGATGCGACAACACTAGTCACCAGGTGTGAAGCGTGTCAGTTCCATTCAAAGAAGCTTCATCAGCCAGCTCAAGCCCTTCAAACCATTCCTCTCTCCTGGCCTTTCTCGGTCTGGGGGCTCGACATACTGGGCCCTTTCCCCCGCGCTGTCAGGGGCTTTGAGTACTTGTACATTGCAATCGACAAGTTCACAAAGTGGCCAGAAGTGGAAGCAGTGAAGAAGGTCACAACACAGTCAGCCGTCAAGTTCTTCAAAGGACTGGTGTGCCATTTTGGTGTACCCAATAGGGTCATCACCGACAACGGCACGCAGTTCACAAGCCACACCTTCATGCAATATATTCAAGACCTCGGCAGCAAGGTCTGTTTCGCTTCCGTTGCTCACCCACGAAGCAATGGTCAAGCTGACAGGGCAAATGTTGAAGTACTGCGAGGCCTGAGGACAAAGACCTTTGACAGACTGCACAAGAGTGGAAGGCGCTGGATTGATGAATTGCTGGCAGTTCTTTGGTTAATCAGAATGACACCAAATCGAGCCACCAGCCAGACACCCTTTGCCCTGGTATACGGGGCAGAAGCAGTTCTCCACATGGAACTCATATACGGGTCACCTCGAGTACTCGCTTATGACGAGCTTGAGCAAGAGCAATTGCGGCAAGATGACGCAATGCTCCTTGAGGAAGATCGTCTTCGGGCGGCTGTGATAGCAGCGCGCTACCAGCAAGCCTTGCGCCGCTACCATAGCCGCAAGGTTCATGCCCGAAGCTTTGAGGAAGGCGACCTTGTTCTTCGGTGCGTTCAATCGGCCAAGAATTCCAACAAGTTGACGCCAAAGTGGGAAGGCCCTTATTGGGTAATACGAGTCACCAGGCCCGGCGCAGTCCGCCTGGAGACCGAAGATGCCATTCCGGTGAGTAACTCCTGGAACATTGAGCATCTTCGCAAGTTTTACTCGTGAGGCGCGGCTTGCCGAGCCCCCCGGCAAGCCACCTTTTGTACGAGCCTTGCTGATGATGCATGTAACCGTTTGTACAAAGCCAGGCACAGACCCTGAGCATAAATAAATGAAGCGCTGGCACCCTAAGTTATAGCATGCATGCTAGGTCGAGTCTCGTCCTTGGTTAGGGTTGATAGTGCTTAGCGGCGACTAAACCCTAGCTTAGAGGTCGAGTGTGGGTCTCTTTGTCTTTCTTTTGTCTTCTTTGGTTCACAGGACACACAGATATGCTTGCCAAACCACTTGGGGAGAAAAAAAGGAACAGACCATCATCTAGGCCCTGGCAAGCCAGTATTGCCAGGGGTTGCAAGAGCAAAGATTCACCCACGGTAAACCAGGGTTGCCGGGGGCTGCAGCTTCAGATAAGTTCTTCATCCCTTATCATGCATTCCATTGGACTGAGGTATGTGAAACCTCGTTTTTCCTTAAGCTACCGTGCTCCCCTAACTCTAGGCCCTAGGGCTCGTTCCTGGGACCAAGTTTGGTCGTAGTCGCGGCAGCGAAAGGATGAAACAAGGAGCCTGAACCCGCCTCATCCCTGCCTCCGCCAAAGGCGTGAGAAAGGTCGAGCGAAGTGGGGAGACGGCAAGGCCTGTTGCCGGGTGAGAAAATGTTTATCTTAGAGATATCAAGGATTTACTCCTTGTCGTGGGTTCCACCCGCAAACAAATGACCCGGCAAGCATCCCTTTTTCATTAAAAACATTCCACTCAGGTACAGTCCGTAGGGAATGAAAAACATGAATGAAGGGATTACAAGTTTTAAATTCAACAAAGGCCCAAAGGCTTACAAACTAAAAGGAGATAAGGTGCCCGTAATCCCTTTCTTGTCCCTCTCCTCAGGAGGCAGGTCAAGGAGGCGAGAAGGGCAAAAGGAGCACCTAGGCGAGCTACGGGTGGCAGAAGACGCAGGGAGAACATCTTGGTGGCCGTCCAAAGGCTGGGTGGTGATGGCGGCGCCGGAAGCAGAGCTCGAAGACGAGGTGGCAGGACGTCAGTACACGTCGAAGGCGTCGGTGCCCGCGTACTCCGACTTGACGGCCTTGCCACCCGCCCTCTTCCTCTTCCGCAGCCTCCGAACGCCAGCCGCCCAAGGAGACGACCCAGAGAAGTTCAAGGAGCCGGCGACACGGATGATGGGGTCGCCGGTGCCGCACGGAGCGGCACCCGACACCTAGTCGGACCCGTCATCCTGCTGCCTACTGCCCTTGTCGTCGCTGCCGCTGTCCTCCTCGTCACTCCCGCCCGAGGAGGAGTCTTCACTATCAGAAGAGCTCTCCACGCAGCACCTTGTACGAGTCCCAAAGTGCCCGAAGACCTTGATGGAGAGAAGGCCACCCTCCATCAGCTTAAAATGGAGAGTGAACCCCTCCATCAAGCTGTGGATATGAGCAAACGTCTTCCATCCCCGACGAAGATACATCACGTGAGGAGCGGCGAAGTCGACGCGGACCCGCGTGCCACTGATCCCGCAGCCCCTCATGTGCAGCCGCAATGACTCCGGCGGATCCAGCTCCATCTCCCGCACAAATGGAGTCGGGAGACGAAGGCGACGACGCGGCGGCCGACGCAGCCTGACACAGAACTCACAACGGTCATCCCCAACATGGCCCTCCATTGGAGGGGGAGCTGCTGGCGGAGGCGAGGGCGGCGCGCCACCCCGTCCTCCTCTTCCCCGAGCGCCCCGGCCTCGCCCCCTCCCCCTTCCCCTCGCGGCTGGCTCTGCCACCGCAGGCGCAGGAGAAGGAGGGACGCGTTGTCGAGCGGCGACCCTCGCCGCCACCATTGAAGGACCGGGATTCCCTCTCTCCATGACGGATTGAAGGAAGGAGCAGAAGCTAAAGGAAGAAGAAGATGAAAGAATGCGGGACGCCATCCCCTCCTCCCGCTCTTTATAAAGGAGAGGGGTTGGGGCTCGGCCGCCCCGCTCGGCCAATCAAGATACGGAAGGCGCAGGGAGCCAGGACCGACCCGCCACCCCAACCAGCGACGGCCTGGTTTCCCGCCTCCACCGTTTGCCACCCCAAGCGCATGGGAGACACGTGGCGGACGTGCAGAACCGAGGGGACGGGTGAGGCGACCTCTCCCCACCCCGTGATCGTGGGGAGTGGACGCCTTGAAGACCGCGCCTCAGCCCCATTCAGTAAATGGGCCGCGCCTCCACGCCTCCCTCTGTTTATGGGGAAGGCGCGAACCTCCCCTTTACTACGACGTGACGCATGCGTGCAGAGACCAACCCCACGCATGTTGCCCACATCACGCCCACCTCCCCATGCCGTGCCACGCACGCGAGTCGTGAGAAGCGCAGCGCGTGAAGAATCTTACCGCGGTAAAAACCGCCCCGCCTGCCCACGCACCGTTTCTGGGACTGACCCAACAACGCGTTGCGCTTATGTGTGGCCCAGGCCCGGGGGCTCCTATCGGTGTACAAAAAGAGGGGTGCACTTTTTGTACCCCTATAACTATGCACGGGCATTCAGAGCCGCGGGCACCACCACACCAAGCAAGGCAAGGGAGGTGAGCCAGGGTAAGACCGAAGCTCAAGGGAACTAGGACGACGCCAAGGCCAAAACCAAGAAGAACAAAGGAGATGAAGCGGACTCCCCCGGCAAGATCCTTGCCGGGAGACAGCTTTGGCAACCCCGGCAAGACCCTTGCCGCGGTGACTCGCCCCACGCCTACGAAGCAAATCACCCTTGAGTCCACTGCCCCCATGGGGCAAGGATATGGGAGACATCCCCGTGGTGGCATGCAGATCTTTGTGAAGACATTCAAGATCAGATACGCATTAAGAAGACGACGACCTTTGGCGAGATACCAGCCAGGGAAGACCAAAAGGCCCCCGGCAAGCGCCTTGCCGGGATGACAGCAGGCGCCCCGGCAAGGCCCTTGCCAAGAACATCCGCAGGGCCACCATCAGGTGCACGCCGACTAAACCTCCACCACCGTACGCATGCGGCTGCCGACCCAACCAGCTGGGCAGGCACCTACGTGGCGGCATGCAGATTATCGTGAAGACCCTCCACTGCACCACCTCAGCTGCCTGCCTACCTACATGGCATCATAGGCATCGCTGGCCAGGGCGCGTGTCGACACAAGAAGGAGTGGCGACGGACGAGACATGTTTCTCCCCCGTCCCCGATAAAGCAAGGACACCTAAGCAAGACGCATTAAATGCGCCTTGTCATGTAATGCGAGGGATAACCTCGCATCACTGTACCCTTTCCACCTCCTGCGTGCCACTGTGGCAACCCCTTTTTCTATAAAAGGAGGCCCGAGGCGACCAGGAGGAGGATTCGGCTTTTTGGAGCTCCTAATGCCCCAGATCTAGCTCAAGAATAGGAATATACATCCACCAAAGCAGGAGTAGGGTTTTACGCATCCTCGCGGCCCAAAGCTGTATAAAAAAACCGTGTACTATTTGTTTGATCCGCTCTTCTCACGACCCCGCGCCCCGCTAACCGTAGTAGGGATTCTTGTGATCCCATAGGTGTCGTTCCCACCGACAAATTTGGATTCCTTTGCCAAGGCAATTGCACCAGTATTGTCACAAAAGATTTCCATTGGACCCGATGCACTAGGTATGACACCTAGATCGGATATCAACTCCTTCATCCAGACTCCTTCATTTGTTGCTTCCGAAGCAGCTATGTATTCCGCTTCACACGTAGATCCCGCCACGACGCTCTGCTTGGAACTGCACCCACTGACAGCTCCACCATTTAATAAAAACACGTATCCGGTTTGTGACTTAGAGTCATCTGGATCAGTCTCAAAGCTTGCATCGACGTAACCGTTTACGATGAGCTCTTTGTCACCTCCATATACGAGAAACATATCCTTAGTCCTTTTCAGGTATTTCAGGATGTTCTTGACCGCTGTCCAGTGATCCACTCCTAGATTACTTTGGTACCTCCCTGCTAAACTTATAGCAAGGCACACATCAGGTCTGGTACATAGCATTGCATACATGATAGAGCCTATGGTTGAAGCATAGGGAACACCTTTCATTTTCTCTCTATCTTCTGAAGTGGTCGGGCATTGAGTCTTACTTAACTTCACACCTTGTAATACAGGCAAGAACCCTTTCTTTGCCTGATCCATTTTGAACTTCTTCAAAACTTTATCAAGGTATGTGCTTTGTGAAAGTCCAATCAAGCGTCTTGATCTATCTCTATAGATCTTGATGCCCAATATATAAGCAGCTTCACCGAGGTCTTTCATTGAAAAATTCTTATTCAAGTATCCTTTTATGCTATTCAGAAATTCAGTATCATTTCCGATGAATAGTATGTCATCTACATATAATATCATAAATGCTACGGAGCTCCCACCCACTTTCTTGTAAATACAGGCTTCTCCAAAAGTCTGTATAAAACCATATGCTTCGATCACACTATCAAAGCATATATTCCAACTCCGAGAGGCTTGCACTAGTCCATAAATGGATCGCTGGAACTTGCACACTTTGTTAGCACCTTTTGGATCGACAAAACCTTCTGGTTGCATCATATACAACTCTTCTTTAAGGTATCCATTAAGGAATGCAGTTTTGACATCCATTTGCCAAATTTCATAATCATAAAATGCGGCAATTTCTAACATGATTCAGACGGACTTAAACATCACTACGGGTGAGAAGATCTCATCGTAGTCAACTCCTTGAACTTGTTGAAAACCTTTCGCAACAAGTCAAGCTTTGTAGAAAGTAACATTACCGTCAGCGTCAGTCTTCTTCTTGAAGATCCATTGATGCTCTATGGCCTGCCGATCAACGGGCAAGTCAACCAAAGTCCACACTTTGTTCTCATACATGGATCCCATCTTAGATTTCATGGCTTCAAGCCATTTTGTGGAATCCGGGCTCATCATCGCTTCCTCATAGTTCGTAGGTTCGTCATGGTCAAGTAACATGACTTGCAGAACAGGATTGTCGCACCACTCTGGTGTGGATCTTACTCCAGCTGACCTACGATGTTCGGTAGTAACTTGACCAGAAGTTTCATGATCATCATCATTAGCTTCCTCACTTACTGGTGTAGGAATCACTGGAACTGATTTCAATGATGAACTACTTTCCAATAAGGGAGAAGGTACAATTACCTCATCAAGTTCTACTTTCCTCCCACTCACTTCTTTCGAGAGAAACTCCTTCTCTAGAAAGGATCCATTCTTAGCAACGAATATCTTGCCTTCGGATCTATGATAGAAGGTGTACCCAACAATCTCCTTTGGGTATCCTATAAAGACACATTTCTCTGATTTGGGTTCGAGCTTATCAGGTTGAAGCTTTTTCACATAAGCATCACAGCCCCGAACTTTAAGAAACAACAACTTGGGTTTCTTGCCAAACCACAGTTCATAAGGTGTCGTCTCGACGGATTTAGATGGTGCCCTATTTAATGTGAATGTAGCTATCTCTAAAGCGTAACCCCAAAATGATAGCGGTAAGTCAGTGAGAGACATCATAGATCGCACCATATCTAGTAAAGTACGATTACGAAGTTCGGACACACCATTATGTTGTGGTGTTCCAGGTGGCGTGAGTTGCGAAACTATTCCGCATGGTTTCAAATGAAGTCCAAACTCTTAACTCAAATGTTCGCCTCCATGATCATATCGTAGAAACTTGATTTTCTTGTTACGATGATTTTCCACTTCACTCTGAAATTCTTTGAACTTTTCAAATGTTTCAGACTTATGTTTCATCAAGTAGATATACCCATATCTGCTCAAATCATCTATGAAGGTGAGAAAATAAACATATCCGCCACGAGCTTCAATGTTCATTGGACCACATACATCAGTATGTATGATTTCTAATAACTATGTTGCTCGCTCCATTGTTTCGAAGAACGGAGTTTTAGTCATCTTGCCCATGAGGCATGGTTCGCAAGTACCAAGTGATTCATAATCAAGTGATTCCAGAAGTCCATTAGAATGGAGTTTCTTCATGTGCTTCACACCAATATGACCTAAACGGCAGTGCCACAAATAAGTTGCACTATCATTATCAACTCTTCATCTTTTGGCTTCAATACTATGAACATGTGTATCACTACTATCAAGATTTAGTAAAAATAGACCACTCATCAGGGGTGCATGACCATAAAAGATATTACTCATATAAATAGAACAACCATTATTCTCTGATTTAAATGAATAACTATCTCGCATCAAACAAGATTTAGATATAATGTTCATGCTCAATGCTGGCACCAAATAACAATTATTTAGGTCTAAAACTAATCCCGAAGGTAGATGTAGAGGTAGGGTGCCGACGGTGATCACATCGACTTTGGAACCATTTCCCACGTGCATCGTCACCTTGTCCTTAGCCAATCTTCGCTTAATCCGTAGCACCTGTTTCGAGTTGCAAATGTTAGCAACTGAACCGGTATCAAATACCCAGGCACTACTGCGAGCATTAGTAAGGTACACATCAATAACATCTATACCAAATATACCTTTCACTTTGCCATCCTTCTTCTCCGCAAAATACTTGGGGCAGTTCCGCTTCTAGTGACCAGTTCCTTTGCAGTAGAAGCACTCAGTCTCAGGCTTAGGTCCAGACTTGGGTTTCTTCACTTGAGCAGTAACTGGCTTGTTGTTCTTCTTGAAGTTCCCCTTCTTCCCTTTACCCTTTTTCTTGAAACTGGTGGTCTTGTTGACCATCAACACTTGATGCTCCTTCTTGATTTCTACCTCCGCAGCCTTTAGCATTGCGAAGAGCTCAGAAATTGTCTTATCCATCCCTTGCATATTATAGTTCATCACGAAGCTCTTGTAGCTTGGTGGCAGTGATTGAAGAACTCTGTCAATGACACTATCATCAGGAAGATTAACTCTTAGTTGAGTCAAGTGGTTGTGGTACCCAGACATTCTGAGTATATGTTCACTGACAGAACTATTCTCCTCCATCTTGCAGCTATAGAACTTATTGGAGACTTCATATCTCTTAATCCGGGCATTTGCTTGAAATATTAAATTCAACTTCTGGAACATCTCATATGCTCCATGACGTTCAAAACGTTGTTGAAGTCCCGGTTCTAAGCCGTAAAGCATGGCACACTGAACTATCGAGTAGTCATCAGCTTTTCTCTGCCAGGTGTTCATAACATCTGGCGTTGCTCCTGCAGTGGGTTTGTCACCTAGCGGTGCTTCCAGGACGTAATTCTTCTATGCAGCAATGAGGATAATCCTCAAGTTACGGACCCGGTCCGTGTAGTTGCTACCATCATCTTTCAACTTAGCTTTCTCTAGGAACGCATTAAAATTCAACGGAACAACAGCACGGGCCATCTATCTAAAACAACATAGACATGCAAAATACTATCAGGTACTAAGTTCATGATAAATTAAAG
The DNA here is from genome assembly GCF_002162155.2 of Triticum dicoccoides. NCBI lineage: Eukaryota > Viridiplantae > Streptophyta > Magnoliopsida > Poales > Poaceae > Triticum > Triticum dicoccoides. The sequence goes on along the minus strand of NC_041392.1, from coordinate 132,135,208 downwards.
TTCAATTAATCAAATTAATTAAGAACTCCCACTTAGATAGACATCTCTCTAATCATCTAAGTGATCACGTGATCCATATGAACTAAACCATGTCCGATCATCACGTGAGATGGAGTAGTTTTCAATGGTGAACATCACTATGTTGATCATATCTACTCTATGATTCACGCTCGACCTTTCGGTCTCCAGTGTTCCGAGGCCATATCTGCATATGCTAGGCTCGTCAAGTTTAACCCGAGTATTCCGCGTGTGCAAAACTGGCTTGCACCCGTTGTATGTGAATGTAGAGCTTATCACACCCGATCATCACGTGGTGTCTCGGCACGACGAACTGTAGCAATGATGCATACTGAGGGAGAACACTTATACCTTGAAATTTAGTGAGATACCATCTTATAATGCTACCGCCGAACTAAGCAAAATAAGATGCATAAAGGATAAACATCACATGCAATCAATATAAGTGATATGATATGGCCATCATCATCTTGTGCCTTTGATCTCCATCTCTAAAGCATCGTTATGATCACCATCGTCACCGGCTTGACACCTTGATCTCCATCGAAGCATCATTGTCGTCTCGCCAACTATTTCTTCTACGACTATTGCTACCACTTAGTGATAAAGTAAAGCAATTACATGGCGATTGCATTTCATACAATAAAGCAACAACCATATGGCTCCTGCCAGTTGCCGATAATTGTGTTACAAAACATGATCATCTCATACAATAAAATTTAGCATCATGTCTTGACCATATCACAACACAACATGCCCTGCAAAAACAAGTTAGACATCCTCTATTTTGTTGTTGCAAGTTTTACGTGGCTGCTATGGGCTGAGCAAGAACCGTTCTTACCTACGCATCAAAAACCACAACGCGGTATAGTGATTGCTTTTTGATCTTCAGAAAGAACCCTGTTCATTGAATCCGATTCAACTAAAGCAGGAGAAACAGACACCCACTAGCCACCTGTGTGCGAAGCACGTCGGTAGAACCAGTCTCGCGTAAGCGTACGCGTAATGTTGGTCTCGGCCGCTTCATCCAACAATGCCGCTGAATCAAGAATCAACTAGTGACGGCAAGCAATATGTATATACCCACACCCACAACTCCTTTGTGTTCTACTTGTGCATATAACATCTACGCATAAACCTGGCTCCGATACCACCGTTGGGGAACGTAGTAATTTGAAAAAAAAATCCTACGCGCATGCGAGATTATGGTGATGCATAGCAACGAGAGGGGAGAGTATCGTCTATGTACCCTCGTAGACCATAAGCGGAAGCTTTATGACAACGCGGTTGATGTAGTCATACGTCTTCACGATCGACTGATCTAGTACCGAAGATAAGGCACCTCCGCGATCTGCACACGTTCGGCTCAGTGATGTCCCGCGAACTCACGATCTAGTAGAGCTTTGAGGGAGAGTTTCGTCAGCATGACGGCGTGATGACAGTGATGATGTTGCTACCGGAACAGGGCTTTGCCTAAGCACCGCTACAATATTACCGAGGTGGATTATGGTGGAGGGGGGCACCGCACACGGCTAAAAGATCAATGACCAACTTGTGTGTCTATGGGGTGCCCCCTCCCCCGTATATAAAGGAGTGGAGGAGGGGGAGGGGGCCGGCCTCCTAGGCGCGCCCCAAGGGGAGTCATACTCCCACCGGGAGTAGGATTCCCCCCTTGCCTTGTTGGATTTAGGAGAGAAGGAAGGAGGAGGGAGGAGGAAGGAAAGGGGGGCCGGCCCCCTCCCAATTCAGATTGGGCTTGGGGGGAGCCCCTCCTTTGCTCCTTTCCCCTCTCTCCCACTAAGGCCCAATAAGGCCCATATACCTCCCAGGGGGTTCCGGTAACCTCTCGGTGCTCCGTGTACTCCCGTTTTCATCCGGAACCATTCCGATGTCCAAACATAGGCTTCCAATATATCGATCTTTACGTCTCGACCATTTCAAGACTCCTTGTTATGTCCGTGATCATATCCGGGAATCTGAACTACCTTCGGTACATCAAAACACATAAACTCGTAATACCGGTCGTCACTGAACGTTAAGCATGCGGACCTTATGGGTTCGGGAACTATGTAGACATGACCGAGACATGTCTCCGGTCAATAACCAATAGCGGAACTTGGATGCTCATATTGGTTCCTACATATTCTATGAAGATCTTTATCATTCAAACCGCATAACGGTATACGTTGTTCCCTTTGTCATTGGTATGTTACTTGCCCGAGATTCGATCATCGGTATCTCAATACCTAGTTCAATCTTGTTACCGGCAAGTCTCTTTACTCGTTCCGTAATGCTACATCCCGTAACTAACTCATTAGCTACATTGCTTGCAAGGTGAAAGATCGTGGATGTCGCCTAGAGGGGGGGGGGTGAATAGGTGCTTTAAAATAATTACGGTTTAGGCTTGAACAAATGCGGAATAAACCTAGCGGTTAATTTGTCAAGCACAAAACCTAAAACAACTAGGCTTACCTATGTGCACCAACAACTTATGCTAAACAAGATAAACTACTAGGTGATAGCATGATATATGACAAGAAACAATATGGCTATCATAGAGTAAAGTGCATAAGTAAAGGGCTCGGGTAAGAGATAACCGAGGCACGCGGAGACAACGATGTATCCCGAAGTTCACACCCTTGCGGATGCTAATCTCCATTTGGAGCGGTGTGGAGGCACACTGCTCCCCAAGAAGCCACTAGGGCCACTGTAATCTCCTCACGCCCTCGCACAATGCAAGATGCTGTGATTCCACTAAGGGACCCTTGAGGAAGGTCACCGAACCCGTACAAATGGCAACCCTTGGGGGTGGTCACCGAACCTGTACACTTTGGCAACCCTTGGGGGCGGTCACCGGAACCCGTCAAATTGCTCAGGGCGATCTCCACAACATAATTGGAGACCCCGATGCTTGCCCGGAGCTTTACACCACAATGATTGAGCTCCGAACACCACCAACCGTCTAGGGCGCCCAAGCACCCAAGAGGAACAAGCTCAAGGGTACCAAGCACCCAAGAGTAATAAGCTTCTCAACTTGTAACTTCCACATATCACGTGGAGAACTCAAACTAATGCACTAAATGCAATGGCAAGGGCACACGGAGTGCCCAAGTCCTTCACTCTCAAATCCCACCGAAGCAACTAATGCTAGGGAGGAAAATGAGAGGAAGAACAAGGAGGAGAACACCAAGAACTCCAAGATCAAGATCCAAGGGGTTCCCCTCACATAGAGGAGAAAGTGATTGGTGGAAATGTAGATCTAGATCTCCTCTCTCTTTTCCTTCAAAAACTAGCAATAATCCATGGAGGGATTGAGAGTTAGCAAGCGAAAGAAGGTCAACAATGGGGGAAGAACGCGAGCTCAAAGGATGAGGTTCATTGGGGAAGAAGATCCCCTTTTATAGGAGGGGAAAAATTCAACCGTTATGTGCTCAGCCCGCACACGAGCGGTACTACCGCTCTACGAGCGGTACTACCGCTGGAGGAGCGGTACTACCGCTTAGCATGGTCAAAACACCCCAACGAGAGAGAAAGACATGAGCTGAAAAACTGCAGAGAGGTAGAGCGGTATGAGCGGCACTACCGTTATAGCCAGCGGTACTACCGTTGGCCGCAGCGGTACTGCCGCTTGGCCCAGCGGTACTACCGCACAGGAGCGGTACTACCGCTCCTACTACCGCTCCTACTGCCGCTGAACCCGACACGAGAAGAGCAGGACCCAAAATTGAGGCGGTAGAAGAGCGGCACTGCAGCGGTACTACGGCTGAGAGCTCCAAGCGGTACTACCGCTTGGGCTCGCGGTACTACAGCTGGGACCAGACAAAAGCCACTCTCAAGAAACAAGAACTGCCATAACTTCTTCATACAATCTCCGAATTGAGCAAACTCAAGCTTGTTGGATACAAGACGACGAGTAGCATCAAAACATCATAGAAGATGCATGTGAACTCCGTTTTCGATAGCTCTTGTTATGCCTAGCAAAACCTCCAACCGAAGATGCATGTGAACTCCGTTATAGTAAGAAGATGCAGGGGAGGAATGCCTAACAAAAATAGGAGTGAAACCTCCAACCGAGAAGAACCGACAAAACCTCCAACATCGAAAACATCATAGAAGATGCATGTGAACTCTGTTTTCGATGAAATCGAGCTTGTCATCAAGATGACCATAAGCTCTAAGACTCACAAAGAGAACCAAACAAGAACCAAGAAAGATGATGCAAGGATGCAATGGTTTGAGCTCTCAACTAACGATACGATCAAGCTACTCATCGAGAGCCCCCCTGATAGTACGACAATCAATCCTATAACCCGGTCTCCCAACTACCATCATGAGACCGGTAAAATAGAAAACCTATCAAGGGAAAACCTTTACCTTGCACATGGTCCACTTGAGCTAGATGATGACGATCTTGACTTCCTCAAGTTGGACCACCTTTCTTGATTGTGTTGGCTCGATGAAGACTAGTTGATTGCTCCCCCATACTCCACTATGAGTGAGCCACTCTTCTGCACATCTTCACATGTCCATTGTCACCACAATGGACGCCAAGCTTCAAGCATTTGATCTCTTCATGATGCTCCACTTGAACTTGCACACCGCAACCTAACCCCACAAAGAACTCTCACGAAGACCATGGGTTAGTACACAAAGCGAAATTGACAATGCTTACCATACCATGGGATCACTTGATCCCTCTCGGTACATCTTCCGCGCTTTGTGAGTTGATCAACTTGATTCATTCTTGACTTAATCTTGATCAACCTTGAATCTTTCCAATTCTCTTCATTTGGATGATGTCTCGAAGGTAGACATGAATGATCACACAATCTTCTTCTTCAAGACATGCTTGCAATAAGCTCGACACTCACATGACCAATCTTTGGATAATTCCTTGAATGGCACCTTGGTCGACACAAACTCTCCTTGAAACCAACACATGTACTCCAAGAAAAGCCTATGGACAAAGCCTTTAAATATAACTCAAGGCAACCATTAGTCCATAGAGATTGTCATCAATTGCCAAAACCAAACATGGGGGCACCACATGTTCTTTCACAAGGCTTATAGTGATGTACATTACCGAGAGGGCCCACAGATACCTCTCCGACAATTGGAGTGACAAATCCTAATATTGATCCATGCCAACTCAACAAATACCATCGGAGACACCTGTAGAGCACCTTTATAATCACGCAGTTACGTTGTGACATTTGGTAGCACACAAACTGTTCCTCCGGTATTCGGGAGTTGCATGATCTCATAGTCATAGGAACATGTATAGTTATGGAGAAAGCAATAGCAACAAACTAAACGATCATCGTGCTAAGCTAACGGATGGGTCAAGTCAATCACATCATTCTCTAATGATGTGATCCCGTTAATCAAATGACAACTCATGTCTATGGTCAGTAAACATAACCATCATTGATTCAATGAGCTAATCAAGTACAGGCAAACTAGTGACGCTTTGTTTGTCTATGTATTCACACATGTACTAAGTTTCCGGTTAATACAATTCTAGCATGAATAATAAACATTTATCATGATATAAGGAAATATAAATAACAACTTTATTATTGCCTCTAGGGCATATTTCCTTCATATAGTTGCCATGGGCCTAAATTTGTCATGGTCTAGAAATCAAATTTGTCATGGTCAATTTTTTTAATTGTCATGGTACATACACAAAATTTGCCATGATGTGTCGACTATAGTTGCCATGGGCCTAAATTTGTCGTGGTCTAAAAAATGAAATTTGTCATGGACAATTTTAAAATAAAAAATGCTATGGTACATATCCTAAATTTGTCGTGGTGCATAGATAAATAGTTGCCATGGGCCATTAACTGAATTTGTTGTGGTCCAGAAAGCAAAAAATTCCATGATGCATAGACTTAATTTTAAAATAAAAATGGTCATGGTAGATACACTAAAAATTGCCATGATGCATATACTATAGTTGCCATGATTGATAGACTAAATTTACCATGGTCCCACGAAATATCCATGGGCATGTGGAAAATTCAATAATTCATAAACAATTGCCGTGGTATAAATAGTATATTTGCCATGTTTTTGCACATCTTTAGTTTGTCGTGGCAAGTTTGCAAATGGTTTTGAGCATTTTAAAATGACATGGCAAGTTTGTCGTGTCTTTGAACATCTTAAGTTTCCATGGCAAGTGACATGTTTTTGAACATCTATAAATTTGCCATGGCAAGTTTGCATGTTTTTGAACATGTTAATTGAAGAAGTTTTCCATGTTTGCCATGTTTTTGAGCAAACCTAATTAAATGAAGTTTGTCGTATTTTGCACATAGTTAAGTTTGCAATGACAAGTTTGCCATGTTTTTGAACATCTTAAGTGCCAGGGAAACTTTGTCATGTACTATAACTTTGCCATGTTTTTAGCATCTTAAATTGTCATGGCAAATTTTCTGATAACTAACTTAGAATTATTTTGACTCTACAATTTGCCATGGCAACTTTCTGATAAAAACTTAGAATTTTATTTCACTCTACAAAAATTGCTATGTCAACTTTCTGATAACAACTCAAAATTATTTTCCACTCTAAAATTGCCATGGCAACTTTTCTGATAACAACTTAGAATTGTTTTTCTCTCAACATGTTGCCCAAATAAATGATGCATATATATCAACTCTCTGTTAAAAAATGGCTCTGTGCATTACGCATACACAACGACAACATACAAAGATAAGAAGAAACACAACAATATGTCACTAAATGATGAATTCAGGATGCTCACCGATAGCAACGATGGTGTACGGCGGCACGCAGGATCGAATCGAAGGGGACCGAGGCGCCTGGCGATGTCCAGGAGGCGAGCACGGGCATCATGGCCGAAGCCCCGTGTCTGGCACAACCCTTCCGAGCCTTTGAGTGGAGCGCCGTCACCCAGTCAGCGATGCCCCCTGTCCATGTCCGCCTCGCCTCCCCCGAGCTCGCCTTGTCGGAGATGAAAGCGGCCGAAGACGTGGGGCGACACGGCGGGGGATGCCGGTGGAGCCTCACGTGGCGCTTCTAATCCTCCCCCTCCATTCCTCTCTCCCTCCTCCATCTCCCCCAGTTTTGGGCCCTCCTCGCCGAACACCACGCCCGCCGGCCCCGGTGCAGGTCCGCCTCACCGAGCACCGCGGCCGCCGCCCCCTATGCCGGGGCTGGGCTTGATGCGGAGGAGGCAGGATCCAGCGGGGGATGCTGGTGGAGCCTCGCGCGGTGCCTCTTCTCCTCCCCCTTCCATTCCTCTCTCCCTCCTCCATCTCCCCCAGCTCTGGGGCCGCCTCGCCGAACACCATGCCCGCCACCCCCTACTATAGGTCTGCCTCACCGAGCACCGCAGCTGCCGCCCCCTTGTGCCAACACTGGGCTTGATGCGAGGGAGGCGCGATCTGGAGGCGCGTCGCCATGCTGGGTGATGTCTACTACACAACCTTCTTCTTGTAGACGTTGTTGGGCCTCCAAGTGCAGAGGTTTGTAGGACAGTAGCAAATTTCCCTCAAGTGGATGACCTAAGGTTTATCAATCCATGGGAGGCGTAGGATGAAGATGGTCTCTCTCAAACAACCCTGCAACCAAATAACAAAGAGTCTCTTGTGTCCCCAACACACCCACTACAATGGTAAATTGTATGGGTGCACTAGTTCGGCAAAGAGATGGTGATACAAGTGCAATATGGATGGTAGATATAGGTATTTGTAATCTGAAAATATAAAAACAGCAAGGTAAATAATGATAAAAGTGAGCACAAATGGTATTGCAATGCGTTGAAATAAGGCCTAGGGTTCATACTTTCACTAGTGCAAGTTCCCTCAACAATAATAACATAATTGGATCATATAACTATCCCTCAACATGCAACAAAGAGTCACTCCGAACAAACGAAGAGATTATGGTAGGGTACGAAACCACCTCAAAGTTATCTTTTCCGATCGATCTATTCAAGAGTCCGTAGTAAAATAACATGAAGCTATGCTTTCCGTTCGATCTATCATAGAGTTCGTACTAGAATAACACCTTAAGACACAAATCAATCAAAACCCTAATGTCACCTAGATACTCCAATGTCACCTCAAGTATTCGTGGGTATGATTATACGATAAGCTTCACACAATCTCAGATTCATCTATTCAACCAACGCAAAGAACTTCAAAGAGTGCCCCAAAGTTTCTACCGGAGAGTCAAGACGAAAATGTGTGCCAAACCCTATGCATATGTTCACGAGGGAACTCGCAAGTTGATCACCAAAACATACATCAAGTGGATCACGTGATATCCCATTGTCACCACAGATAAGGACGTGCAAGACATACATCAAGTGTTCTCAAATCCTTAAAGACTCAATCTGATAAGATAACTTCAAAGGGAAAACTCAATCCATCACAAGAGAGTAGAGGGGGAGAAACATCATAACATCCAACTATAAGACTAAAGCTCGCGATACATCAAGATCATATCACCTCAAGAACGCGCGCGAGAGAGAGAGACCAAACACATAGCTACTGGTACATACCCTCAGCCCCGAGGGTGAACTACTCCCTCCTGGTCATGGAGAGCACCGGGATGATGAAGATGGCCACCGGAGCGGGATTCCCCCTCCGGCAGGGTGCCAGAACGGGTCTAGATTGGTTTTCGGTGGCTACAGAGGCTTCTGGCGGCGAAACTCCCGATCTATTTTGTTCCCCGATGTTTCTAGGTTAT